>NC_086447.1:810074718-810252218 GCF_028390025.1 Pseudophryne corroboree
ACAAGACTGTAACCCCTGCCCTGCCAGGGGCTCCCCGATGCCACACACACTAATGCAATGTCATGTGTCAGTGGTGGTGAAGGGGGGGTTCGGGCACACATACACATCTAACATGTTCTACAGTATATTACACCTGACATGTTCTATAGGATGAAAACTATGTATGCTCCTGTGTGAAACGCCACATGAGAAGCAAAGATGCACACACATTATATATATATATATATATATATATATATATATATATATATATATATTATATACACACACACCCACCTACATGTATGAGAGACAGGGACACGAGATTAGGGTGGCACATATACTGGGTCACGTCCACAAGCCCTGCATGGTGTAAGTGGAAGAAGCTAGGATAACAGCGGTGTGTGGCCCCCAGCATCCCGGGATGCGGGTGATTCCGACACAGGGTATGCTGCTACAAACGCCCACGGGTTGCAGGGCGAGGGGAGGGGGGGATGACAACCAACGCCCAGTGTGCGCCCGGGCTGCAGGACTTACCCCCGTCCCGTTGTCGCACACCACCACCTTCCTGCCTTGGCTGTCCATGTCGGTGCCTCCCTCCTGCGCCGGAGCCGCCGAGCTCTCAGTCACTGGCTAGACCGGAAGTGTGTCCCCCGCCCGACACCGCCACTAGTACTTCTTCTCCTCCGGTGGGTGCGGGCACGTGATCCGACGCGTCACCGCTGCCTGTGCCCGGCTAGCCAATCAGGGAACCGCACACAGGACACTGGCAGAGGGAGTGGGCTGCCGGCTGCTCATTCATAGCCCGCTGACGCTGCCAGCGCCATCTCTCTTACTGGCTACGTATGTAGCGTACTGCTATAGGCTTATAATGGCTATGTGTACCCGAATCTCACGCCTAGATAACCCTCTGTCTTAAGTATTTACGGCTATCCATTAGACTGTCTTTCCTTGCACTGCGGCTCAGTGTGCTGCTGTTACACGGGAGCAGGGTGTGTCTGTAGCACTGCACAAGGGTCTAGCTGACGGCATCCAGTCTGTCTGTATTGTAGCACGTCCGTAAAACCAGTCGGTGTATCAGACCAAGCGGGTTATATTTCCAGCAGTAAACATGGCCGCCAGTGGGGACGTCAGAAGCGGTGACTGCGGGTAGGACGTTGCTGTGGGTCACTATGCGCCCGGGGGACATTTTGTTGTAGCCAAGTGTAGTCCGTGTCCTGTGCTGCAGCTGCAATGTCAGCGCCCTGAGAGCGGATATAGCGGTCTGACTCTGCAGTGCCATAACGAGGACTCGGAGGAGACTAGGCACAGGCAGGAGCACCAGCGCAGCGTGAGTAACAGGGGAGCTATGAATAGAGCAGGCCTCGCTGCCGGGTTATCCTGTATCTGGGCTGTAGCTTTCACGCGGGGGACGTTTCTCATATTGCAGAGGTGGCCAGCCAGTCACATTGTGAGGGGGAGATGTATCAAACCTTCTAAAGAGGATGCGTGGAGGTGTTGCCTATAGCAACAATCAGCTTATAGCTGTTGTTTTATATAATGTACTAGACAGATGATAGCTAGAAGCTCATTGGTTGCTACGGGCCACTTTTCTTCTTTATAAAGTTTGAAATGAAAGGTAAAAATGGGGGAGATTCAAATGTTTGAAAAGTCAGTTGGGAGTCTGTTTTTTTCCTATCTAATAGACAGGAAAAAAGACACCCAACCGACTTTTGAGTCTGCGCTAAAAGACAGGTGATAAAGTGCAGCAAGAAATAATTTACAAGGAGGGTCACGCAAACTCCTAGACACAATGCATGTGATACATCATTAAAATGCAATCAATGGGCAAAAAAAAAAAAAATCTGGTTTTCAAGTTCTCAAAATATTTTAAAAGGTTTAACACCCTCAACACTCCAAATAAGGATCTTCTTTATATGGTTTTACCCCAAAAGCCCAGCTTTATAAATTTATCACGTCTCAGGGTGGGAGAAAGCCGCCATCAATCACTTTCCCAATCTCTGCCTTTATGTGTGATATTCACAAGATCAGGAGTAGGCACGTGTATGAAAGCAAATAATAAACCATAAGCATACTCCTCAACCCAGGTGTAAATAAGGTGGAACATGTAGAGCTCCTGATTCTCCTTGTTCTATATGGGTTATTGGCAGCCAGGGTTCCCCACACCAGTCAGTCCTTATTTATAAAGTTTTCATACATTTAACCTTAAGGCTTCTCAGTATCACCCCTACATACCCACCAGACCTCACCACACGCTTCTCACATGCCCACCAGACCTCACCACACACCTCACATACCCATCAGACCTCACCACGCGCTTCTCACATGCCCACCAGACCTCACCACACACCTCTCACATACTCACCAGACCTCACCACACGCCTCTCCCATACCCACCAGACCTTACCACACACCTCTCACATACTCACCAGACCTCACCACACACCTCTCACATACTCACCTGACCTCACCACACACCTCTCACATACTCCCCAGACCTCACCACACGCCTCTCACATACTCCCCAGACTGCACCACGCTCCTCTCACATGCCCACCAGATTGCACCACGCGCTTCTCACATGCCCACCAGACCGCACCACGCGCTTCTCACATGCCCACCAGACCGCACCACGCGCTTCTCACATGCCCACCAGACCGCACCACGCTCTTCTCACATGCCCACCAGACCGCACCACGCGCTTCTCCCATGCCCACCAGACCGCACCACGCGCTTCTCCCATGCCCACCAGACCGCACCACGCGCTTCTCCCATGCCCACCAGACCGCACCACGCGCTTCTCCCATGCCCACCAGACCGCACCACGCGCTTCTCCCATGCCCACCAGACCGCACCATGCGCTTCTCCCATGCCCACCAGACCGCACCACGCGCTTCTCCCATGCCCACCAGACCGCACCACGCGCTTCTCCCATGCCCACCAGACCGCACCACGCGCTTCTCCCATGCCCACCAGACCGCACCACGCGCTTCTCCCATGCCCACCAGACCGCACCACGCGCTTCTCCCATGCCCACCAGACCGCACCACACGCTACTCCCATGCTCACCAGACCGCACCACGCGCTTCTCCCATGCCCACCAGACCGCACCACGCGCTTCTCACATGCCCACCAGACCGCACCACGCGCTTTTCCCATGACCACCAGACCGCACCATGTGCTTCTCCCATGACCACCAGACCGCACCACGCGCTTCTCCCATGCCCACCAGACCTCACCACACGCTTCTCCCATGCCCACCAGACCTCACTACAAGCGTCTCACACAAAGCTGGATTAAGCCTACGGGGGGGCCTGTTGCACTTAAGAAGGAACACAAACCCTGAGGCGACAATATAAACCTCGGGATGCCAGCAGTTGGAATGTTGACCCTACACTGGTCAGAAGACCGGTGCAGGAACTCCCAACACAGATCAAAATGCTGGTGTCGGAATCCCAACTGCCAGCGTCCCAATCGTAAGTATGCCAGGCCAGGGGAAGATTAGGTTTATGCTGCAGATAGGTTGGGTTAGGCTTCACTGGGGAGGGTTGGCGTTAGGTTGCAGGAAGGAGTGAGGGGTTAGGGTCAAGCTGCAGGCGGGGGGATTAGGACTATATATATATATTTCTCTATCGTCCTAGTGGATGCTGGGGTTCCTGAAAGGACCATGGGGAATAGCGGCTCCGCAGGAGACAGGGCACAAAAAGTAAAGCTTTAGGATCAGGTGGTGTGCACTGGCTCCTCCCCCTATGACCCTCCTCCAAGCCTCAGTTAGATTTTTGTGCCCGGCCGAGAAGGGTGCAATCTAGGTGGCTCTCCTAAAGAGCTGCTTAGAAAAGGAGGCTGGAAAATATCATAAAAAGTATATACACACATACTGGTGTTATACTGCGACCAGCGATCGCCTCAGCCTGGATGTGCAGAGCTGGGGTGGCTTGGTCGGATTCCCTGACTAAAAATATTGATACCCTTGACAGGGACAGTATTTTATTGACTATAGAGCATTTAAAGGATGCATTTTCTATATATGCGAGATGCACAGAGGGATATTTGCACTCTGGCATCAAGAGTAAGTGCGATGTCCATATCTGCCAGAAGATGTTTATGGACACGACAGTGGTCAGGTGATGCAGATTCCAAACGGCACAAAGGTGTATTGCCGTATAAAGGAAGAGGAGTTATTTGGGGTCGGTCCATCGGACCTGGTGGCCACGGCAACTGCTGGAAAATCCACAGTTTTTACCCTAAGTCACATCTCTGCAGAAAAAGACACCGTCTTTTCAGCCTCAGTCCTTTCGTCCCTATAAGAGTCATATCTGCCCAGGGATAGAGGAAAGGGAAGAAGACTGCAGCAGGCAGCCCATTCCCAGGAACAGAAGCGTTCCACCGCTTCTGCCAAGCTCTCAGCATGACGCTGGGACCGTACAGGACCCCTGGATCCTACATGTAGTATCCCAGGGGTACAGATTGGAATGTCGAGACGTTTCCCCTTCGCAGGCTCCTGAAGTCTGGTTTACCAAGGTCTCCCTCCGACAAGGAGGCAGTATGGGAAACAATTCACAAGCTGTATTCCCAGCAGGTGATAATCAAATTACCCCTCCTACAACAAGAAAAGGGGTATTATTCCACATTATATTGTGGTACTGAAGCCAGAAGGCTAGGTGAGACCTATTCTAAATCTAAAAAAATTTGAACACTTACAAAGGTTCAAATCAAGATGGAGTCACTCAGAGCAGTGATAACGAACCAGGAAGAAGGGGACTATATAGTGTCCCGAGACATCAGGGATGCTTACCTCCATGTCCAAAATTTGCCCTTCTCACTAAGGGTACCTCAGGTTCGTGGTACAGAACTGTCACTATCAGTGTCAGACGCTGCCGTTTGGATTGTCCACGGCACCCCGGGTCTTTACCAAGCTAATGGCCGAAAATGATGATTCTTCTTCGAAGAAAAGGCGTCTTAATTATCCCTTACTTGGACGATCTCCTGATAAGGGCAAAGTCCAGGGAACAGTTGGAGGTCGGAGTAGCACTATCTCGGATACTGCTACAACAGCACGGGTGGATTCTAAATATTCCAAAATCGCAGCTGATCCCGACGACAAGTCTGCTGTGCCTAGGGATGATTCTGGACACAGTCCAGAAAAAGGTGTTTCTCCCGGAAGAGAAAGCCAGGGAGTTATCCGAGCTAGTCAGGAACCTCCTAAAATCAGTGCATCATTGCACAAGGGTCCTGGTAAAGATGGTGACTTCCTACGAAGCAATTCCATTCGGCAGATTTCACGCAAGAATTTTTCAGTGGGATCTGCTGGACAAATGGTCCGGATCGCATCTTCAGATGCATCAGCGGATAACCCTATATCCAAGGACAAGGGTGTCTCTCCTGTGGTGGTTACAGAGTGCTCATCTTCTAGAGGGCCGCAGATTCGGCATTCAGGATTGGATGCTGGTGACCACGGAGGCCAGCCCGAGAGGCTGGGGAGCAGTCACACAAGGAAAAAATTTCCAGGGAGTGTGATCAAGTCTGGAGACTTTTCTCCACATAAATATACTGGAGCTAAGGGTAAATTTATAATACTCTAAGCTTAGCAAGACCTCTGCTTCAAGGTCAGCCGGTATTGATCCAGTGGGAAAAACATCACGGCAGTCGCCCACGTAAATAGACAGGGCGGCACAAGAAGCAGGAGGGCAATGGCAAAAACTGCAAGGACTTTTCGCTGGGCGGAAAATCATGTGATAGCACTGTCAGCAGTGTTTCATTCCGGGAATGGAAACTGGGAAGCAGACTTCCTCAGCAGGCACGACCTCCACCCGGCAGAATGGAAACTTCATCGGGAAGTTTTCCACATGATTGTAAACCGTTGGGAAATACCAAAGGTGGACATGATGGCGTCCCGTCTGAACAAAAAACGGGACAGGTATTGCGCCAGGTTAAGAGACCCTCAGGCAATAGCTGTGGACGTTCTGGTAACACCATGGATGTACCAGTCGGTGTATGTGTTCCATCCTCTGCTTCTCATACCTAAGGTACTGAGACTTATAAGACGTAGAGGAGTAAGAACTATACTCATGGCTCCGGATTGGCCAAGAAGGACTTGGTACCGGAACTTCAAGAGATGCTCACAGAGGACTTATGGCCTCTGCCGCTAAGAAGGGACTTGTTTCAGCAAGTACCATGTCTGTTCCAAGACTTACCGCAGCTGCGTTTGACGGCATGGCGGTGGAACGCCGGATCCTAAGGAAAAAAGGCATTCCGGAAGAGGTCATTCCTACCCTGGTCAAAGCCAGAAAGGAGGTGACCGCACAACATTATCACCACATGTGGCAAAAATATGTTGCGTGGTGTGAGGCCAGAAAGGCCCCACGAAGAAATTTCAACTCGGTCGATTCCTGCATTTCCTGCAAACAGGAGTGTCTATGGGCCTCAAATTGGGGTCCATTAAGGTTCAAATTTCGGCCCTGTCGATTTTCTTCCAGAAAGAAGTGGCTTCAGTTCCTGAAGTCCAGAAGTTTGTCAAGGGAGTATTGCATATACAACCCCCTTTTGTGCCTCCAGTGGCACTGTGGGATCTCAACGTAGTTCTGGGATTCCTCAAATCACATTGGTTTAAAACCAGTCAAATCTGTGGATTTGAAGCATCTCACATGAAAAGTGACCATGCTCTTGGCCCTTGCCTGGACCAGGCGAGTGTCAAATTGGTGGTTTTTTTTCTCAAAAAAGCCCATATCTGGTTGTCCATTTGGACAGGGCAGAGCTGCGGACTCGTCCCCAGTTCTCTCCCTAAGGTGGTGTCAGTGTTTCACCTGAACCAGCTTATTTTGGTGCCTTGCGCCTACTAGGGACTTGGAGGACTCCAGGTTGCTAGATGTTGTCAGGGCCCTGTAAATATAGGTTCCAGGACGGCTGGAGTCAGGAAAACTGACTTGCTGTTATCCTGTATGCACCCAACAAACTGGGTGCTCTTGCTTCTAAGCAGACTATTGCTAGTTGGATGTGTAACACAATTCAGCTTGCACATTCTGTGGCAGGCCTGCCACAGCCAAAATATGTAAATGCCCATTCCACAAGGAAGGTGGGCTTATCTTGGGCGGCTGCCCGAGGGGTCTCGGCTTTACAACTTTGCCGAGCGGCTATTTAGTCAGGGGCAAACACGTTGGTAAAATCCTACAAATTTGATACCCTGGATAAGGAGGACCTGGAGTTCTCTCATTCGGTGCTGCAGAGTCATCCGCACTCTCCCACCCGTTTGGGAGCTTTGGTATTATCCCCATGGTCCTTTCAGGAACCCCAGCATCCACTAGGACGATAGAGAAAATAAGAATTTACTTACCGATAATTCTATTTCTCGGAGTCCGTAGTGGATGCTGGGCGCCCATCCCAAGTGCGGATTATCTGCAATACTTGTACATAGTTACAAAAATCGGGTTATTATTGTTGTGAGCCATCTTTTCAGAGGCTCCGCTGTTATCATACTGTTAACTGGGTTCAGATCACAGGTTGTACAGTGTGATTGGTGTGGCTGGTATGAGTCTTACCCGGGATTCAAAATCCTTCCTTATTGTGTACGCTCGTCCGGGCACAGTATCCTAACTGAGGCTTGGAGGAGGGTCATAGGGGGAGGAGCCAGTGCACACCACCTGATCCTAAAGCTTTACTTTTTGTGCCCTGTCTCCTGCGGAGCCGCTATTCCCCATGGTCCTTTCAGGAACCCCAGCATCCACTACGGACTCCGAGAAATAGAATTATCGGTAAGTAAATTCTTATTATATATATATATATATATAGATATATATATAGATATATATATATATATAGATAGATATATATATAGATATGTATATATATATCTTATACGTCCTAGAGGATGCTGGGGTCCACTTCAGTATCATGGGGTATATACTGTTCCGCAGGAGCCATGGGCACTTTAAGACTTTTCAAGGGTGTGAACTGGCTCCTCCCTCTATGCCCCTCCTCCAGACCTCAGTTTTAGAAATGTGCCCAGGCAGACTGGATGCACTCCAGAGGAGCTCTACTGAGTTTCTCTGAAAAGACTTATGATAGGTTTTTTATTTTCAGGGAGAACAGCTGGCAACAGTCTCCCTGCTTCGTGGGACTGAGGGGGCAGAAGTAGGAACCAACTTCCTAAAGAGTTTCATGGCTCTGCTTCTGGCTGACAGGACACCATTAGCTCCTGAAGGGAACTGAACGCTAGCCGTGCCTAGATGCTCACTCCCACAGCACGCCGTCACCCCCCTCACAGAGCCAGAAGTCAGAAGACAGGTGAGTAGAAGACAGATCTTCTATCAAGTAAAGTGATGGCTGAGATACAGCGCGGCTGGCAGGAGCGCAGCGCGCCATGTTGCCTACACATACACAGGCATTGCAGGACGCAGGGGGAGGCACCCTGGGCAGCATGAAACCTATGGAAACTGGCATAAATAAGGGGCATAAGTTGCTGAGGCACAGTCCTACCCCTGCCAGTATAAAAAATTACCTCATAAAAGCTGAGGAGAAACACACCATTGAAGAGTGGAGCTTCCTCAGTCAGCCAGCACACTGCTCAGCGCCATTTTCTCTCTCTCAGGCTGCAGAGACAACGCTGGTCCTCCTCCACTACTGAACAAGTATCAGGGTGCAAAACAGGGGGGGCCACAGTGAATTTGGTGCTATATAATTGTGTGATTAACATTATAAAAGCGCTGCATGTCAGTGGGCATTTTGTGTTCACAGACATTGTGTTACTGGCGCTGGGTTGTCAACTGGCAAATCCTATCTGTGTCCCTCTGACAGATTTTACTGTGGGTCTGTCCCCTATAAGTCCCGGAGTGTCTGTGGTGTGGTTGTGCACGTGTTTGACATGTCTGTGGCAGGGAACTCTGTGGAGACATGTTAGGGACACAGAGGTGTAATATGACACCATGAGCCTGACTGGGTGAAAGGTTACATGATAGTGTGAATCATATCAGTAAGAGGTTGGACTAAATCTCATACAGAAAATGAAAATAATCTGTTGAAGATGTGATTTTTAATAGTTCTGCCTTTCATCCACAGGGACCTTTCTGGGTCACATACAAATTTGCACATGTAGTACAAACTGATACCGACACGAACTCTGATTCCTGTGTCGACACTAGTGATTCCAGGGGAATAGGTCCTAAGTAGGCAAAAAAGCACTTAAAGGAGGTGTTAGAAGTTACGAAGCCCCCTCTTTTACCAAAAGGAGAGGGTTTACTTTAGTAAAGAAGTAATGTAATTTTCCCTCCACCTCAGTTGAACAGTCTCTTGGAGGGAGTCTGATTTAACCTGAAAAGAAACTTCAGATTCCCAAAAGGAATTCAGGCAGCTTACCTTTTTCCAAAAAAGGTGGGAGTCACCCCGCATTTTAGACAGGGCCCTGTCATAAAAGAGAAAAGGTGTTTCTCCCTGCGCCTGGAATGGCTTCACTTAAGGAGCCGACAGACCGCAAGTGAGTGAGGTGATTTATTGATGTGGCCAATGGGACACTACTCAGGCCTACCATTGTCTGTGAGTGGGTGAGTAGTGCTATTGAAAAGTGGTCAGAAAACTTGTCATTAGACATTGATACAATAGATGGAGACGAGATACTCCTAACGTTAGGTCATATCAAAGACGCTGCTGCGTACGTACTAGAAACCATGAAATATATTGGTTTCTTGGGATCAAGAACCGCTACCATGGCAGTATCAGCTCGGAGGGCGTTGTGGAATGCTGATGCAGCCAAATCTGAATTCAATCTGGCCTGGACCAATGGGTCTTACAAATAGTGTCCCATGGGTACAAACTAGAGTTTCAAGACATCCCCCCATGCCGATTTTTCAAATCGACCTTGCCAGCTTCTCTTCCGGGAAGAGAGGCAGTAACAACGGCAAGTCAAAAATTATGTCAGTATCAGGTCATTGTCCTGGTACCCTTGGCACAGTAAGGAGAAGGTTTTTCTTATTCAAGCCTCTTCGTAGTTCCGAAGCCGGATGGCTCGGTCAGACCGATTTTAAACCTGAAAAATCTGATTCTCTACCTGAAAAGGTTCAAGAGTTCAAGATGGAATCCCTGAGGGTAGTGATTTCCAGGGGGACTTCATGGTGTCAGTAGACATAAAAGATGCTTACTTGCATGTTCCCATTTATCCTCCTCGCCAAGCTTATCTGAGATTCGCAGTACAGGATTGCCATTACCAGTTTCAGACGTTGCCGTTCGGACTCTCCACGGCACCGAGGGTATTCACCAAGGTGATGTCGGAGATGATGGTCCTCCTTCGTTAAAAAGGAGTCAGTATAATTCCTTATCTGGACGATCTCCTGATAAAAGCGAGATCCAGGGAACAGTTGGTGCAGAACACTCTCCCTGTCAATACTCCAACAAGACGGTTGGATCATGAATTTTCCAAAGTCGCAGTTGGAACCAACAACAAGATTGTCCTTTTTAGGGATGATTCTAGACACAGAAGTACGGAGAGTATTTCTCTTACGTCCTAGAGGATGCTGGGGACTCCGTAAGGACCATGGGGTATAGACGGGCTCCGCAGGAGATAGAGCACCTAAAAAGAACTTTTACTATGGGTGTGCACTGGCTCCTCCCTCTATGCCCCTCCTCCAGACCTCAGTTAGATCTTGTGCCCAGAGGAGAATGGGTGCACTGCAGAGAGCTCTCCAGAGTTTTCTGTTGAAAAAGAATTTTGTTAGGTTTTTTATTTTCAGGGAGTCCTGTTGGCAACAGGCTCCCTGCATCGTGGGACTGAGGGGAGAGAAGCAGGGCTGGCTTAACGGTTGGGCTCTGTTTCTAAGGCTACTGGACACCATTAGCTCCAGCGGGAGTCGGAACACAGGTCTCACCTGGGGTTCGTCCCGGAGCCGCACCGCCGTCCTCCTCACAGATGCCGAAGATAGAAGCCGAGTGAGTATGAGAAGGCAGAAGACATCATAGGCGGCAGAAGACATCAGATCTTCATGAGGTAAGGCGCGCAGCGGTAGGCTGCGCGCCATTGCTCCCATTCACACACACAGCAGCACTGAAGGGCGCTGGGGGGGGGCGCCCTGGGCAGCAATAAACCTCACATTTGGGCACTGACAAGGTAGATTAGGCTGCTGGGCAGTAATTCTACGATCCCCCGCCATTTTCTATAAAAAAAATCACCGGGACCGAAGCCTGCCGTCGGGTGGGCGGAGCTTGATCCCCAGCACTAACCAGCGCCATTTTCTCCACAGAAGCTGCATGAGGAAAACGCTGGCTCCCTGGTCTCTCCCCTGCTGAACATTCAGGCTGGAAAAAAGAGGAGGGGGGCATTTTGAGCGCAGTGAGTGGGAATCTGGTCATTTTATATATAAAAGCGCTATCTGGTCATATTTTCCAGTGTTATTAAGCGCTGGGTGTGTGCTGGCATACTCTCTCTCTGTCTCTCCTAAGGGCCTGGTTGGGGTTTTGTCCCCTTATAGGTTAATCCCTGTGTGTGGGGTGTCGGTACGTGGTGTCGACATGTCTGAAGCGGAAGGCTTTTCCAAGGAGGAGGTAGAGCAAATGAGTGGTGTGTCCCCGTCGTTTGTGCCGACTCAGGAATGGATGGACATGTGGCATATGTTGAATGCAAGTGTGGCATCCTTACATAAGAGGCTTGATAAGGCTGAATTAGGGGGGACATCAGGGGGTCAATCCTCGGATTGGACCGACTCACAGGGCCCGTCGGGGTCTCAAAAGCGTCCCTTAACACAAGACACTACTACCGACACGGACTCTGATTCCAGTGTCGACTATGACGAAGTGAAATTGCACCCTAGGGTGACAAAAAGCATTCAGTGTATGATTGTGGCAATAAGGGATGTGTTGCATATTGCGGATGAACCCTCGGTCCCCGACACAAGGGTGCACATGTTTAATGGAAAGAAACAGATTATAAATTTTCCCACATCTCATGAACTAAATGATTTCTTTGAAAAAGCTTGGGAGACTCCGGAAAAGAGACCGCAGATACCCAAAAGAATTTATATGGAATACCCCTTCCCTAAACAGGACAGGGAGCGTTGGGAGTCGCCTCCCACTGTGGACAAGGCCCTGACGCGCTTGTCCAAGAAAGTGGCGCTACCGTCTCCTGACACAGCTGCCCTTAGGGACCCTGCAGATCGCAGGCAAGAGACTACCTTAAAGTGTATTTATTCTCATACTGGAGCAGTCCTTAGACCGGCAATTGCGTCGGCATGGGTGTGTAGCGCGATTTCAGCTTGGACAGATGAGCTGACAGCTGATTTTGATAAGATGGATAAGGATACTATATTCTTAACTCTAGCCCATATTAAAAACGCAGTCTTATTTATGAGGGATGCTCAAAGGGACATTGGTTTGCTGGCTTCTAGGGCCAATGCCATGTCTATCTCTGCGAGAAGATCCTTATGGACTCGCCAATGGACGGGTGATGCAGATTCCAAAAAACATATGGAAGTTCTACCCTATAAGGGAGATGTATTGTTTGGGGATGGGCTGACGGACCTGGTTTCCACAGCTACAGCAGGTAAATCAAACTTTTTACCATTTATTCCCCAACAGCAAAAGAAAGTACCACCCTATCAGATGCAGTCTTTTCGGTCGCACAAGCCCAGAAGATCCTCCTTCCTCGCCAGAGGTAAGGGCAGAGGCAAAAGAGCACCTGCTTCGGCAGGTGCCCAGGAACAAAAGTCCTCCCCGGCTACTCCAAAGCCCACAGCATGACGCTGGGGCTCCCCTGAGGGAGTCCGCACCGGTGGGGGCACGTCTTCGACTTTTCAGCCAGGCCTGGGTCAGCTCAGGCCTGAATCCTTGGGTGTTGGAAATAGTTTCTCAGGGTTACCAACTGGAATTCGAAGAGGTGCCCCCGCGCCGATTTTTCAAATCGGCCCTACCAGCTTTCACATCGGAGCGGGATGTAGTCTTAGCTGCAATTCAAACGCTATGTCTACAGCAAGTAATAATCAGGGTTCCTCTGAACCAGCAGGGAAGAGGTTACTACTCAACCCTATTTGTGGTCCCGAAACCGGACGGTTCGGTCAGACCTATTTTGAATCTGAAATCCCTAAACCTGTACATAAAAAGATTCAAATTCAAAATGGAATCACTCAGAGCGATAATAGCCAATATGGAGGAGGGGGAGTTTATGGTGTCTCTGGACATAAAGGATGCGTACCTTCATGTCCCCATATATTCCCCCCATCAGGAATACCTGAGATTCGCTGTACAGGATTGTCATTACCAATTTCAGACGTTGCCGTTTGGGCTTTCCACGGCCCTGAGGATTTTCACCAAGATAATGGCGGAAATGATGGTGGTCCTGCGCAAGCATGGAGTCACAATTATCCCATACTTGGACGATCTCCTAATAAAAGCGAGATCCAGAGAGAAATTGCTGAGCAGTGTGGCGCTCTCTCTGAGAGTGCTCCAGCAACACGGTTGGATTCTAAATCTACCGAAGTCACAGTTGATTCCGACAACTCGACTAACGTTCCTAGGTATGATACTGGATACGGAACAAATGAAGGTCTTTCTCCCACTGGAGAAAGCCCAGGACATCCAGAACATGGTCAGAGACCTGCTAAAAACGAAAAGGGTGTCAGTTCACCAATGCACTCGAGTTCTGGGAAAAATGGTGGCGGCCTACGAGGCCATTCCCTTCGGAAGGTTCCATGCAAGGACTTTTCAATGGGACCTTCTGGACAAGTGGTCCGGGTCCCATCTGCACTTACATCGGAAAATAACTGTCCCCAGGGGCCAGGGTGTCTCTCCTGTGGTGGTTGCAAAGTACTCACCTGCTGGAGGGTCGCAGTTTCAGAATTCAAGATTGGATCCTGGTTACCACGGACGCGAGCCTCCGAGATGGGGAGCAGTCACACAAGGAAGAAGTTTTCAGGGACTGTGGTCAGACCAGGAGTCCTGTCTACACATCAGTGTGTTGGAACTCATGGCCATTTACAACGGCCTTCGACAAGCGGAGAGTCTTCTTCGAAACCTACCGGTTCTGATTCAGTCAGACAATGTCACAGCAGTGGCTCATGTGTACCACCAAGGCGGGACAAGAAGCAGAGTCGCGATGGCGGAAGCCACCAGGATTCTTCGCTGGGCGGAAAATCACGTAAGCGCTCTGTCGGCTGTCTTCATTCCGGGAGTGGACAACTGGGAAGCAGACTTCCTCAGCAGACACGATCTCCATCCAGCAGAGTGGGGACTTCATCAAGAAGTCTTTGCAGACGTAACGCGTCTTTGGGGAACTCCTCAAATAGACATGATGGCGTCACGCCTCAACAAGAAGCTTCGGAGGTATTGTGCCAGGTTTCGGGACCCTCAGGCAGTAGCAGTAGACGCTCTGGTAACACCGTGGGTGTTTAAATCGGTCTACGTGTTTCCTCCTCTTCCTCTCATCACAAAAGTGTTGAGGATCATAAGACTAAGAAGAGTACAGACGATACTCGTTGTCCCAGACTGGCCTCGAAGGGCCTGGTACTCTGATCTACAAGAGATGCTTACAGGAGATCCCTGGCCTCTTCCTCTGAGGGAAGACCTGTTGCAACAGGGGCCCTGTGTATTTCAAGACTTACCGCGGTTACGTTTGACGGCATGGCGGTTGAACGCCGAATCCTAGCGAAAAAGGGGATTCCGGGAAGAGGTCATCCCTACTTTAATAAAGGCTAGGAAGGAGGTGACAGTAAAGCACTATCACCGTATCTGGCGAAAGTATGTGTCTTGGTGTGAGACCAAGAATGCACCTACGGAAGATTTTCATCTGGGTCGTTTTCTCCACTTCCTACAGACAGGAGTTTATATGGGCCTGAAATTAGGCTCTGTTAAGGTACAGATTTCGTCCCTCTCAATTTTCTTTCAGAAGGAATTGGCTTCTCTTCCAGAAGTCCAGACGTTTGTAAAGGGAGTGCTGCACATCCAGCCCCCTTTTGTGCCTCCAGTGGCACCATGGGACCTGAACGTGGTGTTGCAGTTCCTAAAATCACACTGGTTTGAACCGCTTATCAAGGTTGAGTTGAAATTTCTTACCTGGAAGGTGGTCATGTTGTTGGCCTTAGCATCAGCAAGGCGAGTGTCAGAATTGGCGGCTTTGTCACACAAGAGCCCCTACTTGATTTTTCATGTGGATCGAGCTGAATTGAGGACACGTCCGCAATTTTTGCCTAAAGTGGTTTCTTCATTCCATATGAATCAACCTATTGTGGTGCCTGTGGCTACAAGTGACCTGGAGGATTCCAGATCCCTGGACGTAGTCAGGGCCTTAAAGATTTATGTAGCCAGGACGGCTAGAATTAGGAAAACAGAGGCTCTGTTTGTCCTGTATGCTGCTAATAAGATTGGCCCACCTGCTTCGAAGCAGACTATTGCTCGCTGGATCTGTAATACGATTCAGCAGGCTCATTCTACGGCTGGATTGCCGATACCAAATTCGGTTAAGGCCCATTCCGCTAGGAAGGTGGGTTTTTCTTGCGTCTCGGCATTACAGCTTTGCCGAGCGGCGACTTGGTCGGGGTCAAACACTTTTGCTAAATTCTACAAGTTTGATACTCTGGCTGATGAGGACCTAGCGTTTGCTCAGTCGGTGCTGCAGAGTCATACGCACTCTCCCGCCCGATTGGATGCTTTGGTATAAACCCCATGGTCCTTACGGAGTCCCCAGCATCCTCTAGGACGTAAGAGAAAATAAGATTTTAAACCTACCGGTAAATCTATTTCTCCTAGTCCGTAGAGGATGCTGGGCGCCCGTCCCAGTGCGGAAACTCTGCAAGACTTGTATATAGTTGTTGCTTACATAAGGGTTCTGTTACAGTTGGAATCGGTCTTGGACCGTTACTGTTATTGTTCATACGGTTAACTGGTTATGTATGATCCAGGTTACATGGTATGATTGGTGTGGGCTGGTATGAATCTTTCCCTTGGATTTCTAAATCCTGCCTTGTATTGTCCATCTCCTCTGGGCACAGTTCTCTAACTGAGGTCTGGAGGAGGGGCATAGAGGGAGGAGCCAGTGCACACCCATAGTAAAAGTTATTTTTAGGTGCCCTATCTCCTGCGGAGCCCGTCTATACCCCATGGTCCTTACGGAGTCCCCAGCATCCTCTACGGACTAGGAGAAATAGATTTACCGGTAGGTTTAAAATCTTATTTTCTTCCAGTGGAAAAGGCTCTGGAAATCCAGAGAATGGTCAAACAAATATTGAAACCAACAAGCGTGTCGATCCATCAATGCATTCGGTTGTTGGGGAAAATGGTAGCGGCCTACGAGGCCATACAGTTTGGCCGATTTCATGCCAGAGTATTCCAGTGGGACCTGTTGGACAGTGGTCCGGATCCCACCTACACATGCACCGGAAAATAATCCTGTCCCTCAAAGCCAGGATTTCGCTCCTGTGGTGGCTACACAGTTCTCACCTACTAGAGGGACGCAGGTTTGGGATTCACGACTGGGTCCTAATAACCACGGATGCAAGTCTCCGAGGCTGGGGAGCTGTCACACAGGGGGAAAGCTTCTAAGGAAAATGGTCAAGTCAGGAAGCCTGCCTTCACATAAACGTTCTGGAATTGAGAGCCATTTACAACAGCCTTCTACAAGCGGTACATCTTCTTCAAGATCCCGTGCAGATCCAGTCGGACAATGTAACAGCAGTCGCGTACATAAACAGGCAAGGCGGAACGAAAAGCAGAGCGGCAATGGCAGAGGTGACAAGGATTTTTCTCTTGGCAGAAAGACATGTTAGAGCTCTGTCAGCAGTTTTCATTCCAGGAGTGGACAACTGGGAAGCAGACACAATCTCCATCCAGGAGAGTGGGGCCTCCACCAAGAAGTCTTCGCAGAGGTGACAAGTCTTTGGGGAGTTCCTCAAGTAGACATGTTGGCATCTCGTCTAAACAAGAAGCTTCAGAGATATAGTTCCAAGTCGCGAGACCCTCAAGCAATAGCAGTGGATGCACTGGTGACCCAGTGGGTGTTTCGGTCGGTATATGTTTTCCCTCCACTTCCACTGATTCCAAAAGTTCTCAAAATAATAATAAGAACAAGAGTTTGAGCAATCTTCATTGCCCCAGACTGGCCAAGGAGGGCTTGGTTTCCAGATCTTCAGGAGTTGCTCATAGAAGATCCTCGGCCTCTTCCTCCTCGAGAGGACCTACTACAGCAGGGGCTGTGTGTGTATCAAGACTTACCGCGGCTACGTTTGACGGCATGGCTGTTGAGCGTCGGATCCTAGCCCGAAAGGGTATTCCCAAGGAAGTCATCCCCACTCTTATTCAGGCCAGGAAAAGAGCAACGTCTAAACATTACCACCGTATTTGGAGAAAATATGTGTCTTGCTGTGAATCCAAGAAGGCTCCTACGGAAGAGTTTGAGTTAGGATGTTTTCTCCATTTTCTGCAGGCTGGTGTGGATGCGGGCCTTAGATTGGGGTCAATCAAGGTCCAGATTTCGGTCTTATCAGTTTTCTTTCAAAAACAATTGGCCTCCTTTCCAGAAGTTCAGACGTTCGTGAAAGGGGTTCTGCACATCCAGCCTCCATTTGTGCCTCCAGTGGCACCATGGGACCTTAATGTGGTGTTGCAGTTCCTTCAATCAGATTGGTTTGAACCTCTGCAGGAGATAGAATTTAAGTTTCTCACTTGGAAAGTGGTGATGCTTTTGGCCTTGGCATCCGCAAGGTGGGTGTCTGAGTTGGGGGCCTTGTCTCACAAGAGCCCTTAGCTGATCTTCTATGAAGATAGGGCAGAGTTAAGAACTCGTCAACAATTTCTTCCAAAGGTGGTTTCGTCCTTCCACATAAACCAACCTATTGTGGTGCCAGTAGCTACTGACACTTTCACTGAGTCACAGTCTCTAGATGTGGTTAGAGCTTTGAAGATTTATGTCGCAAGAACAGCTCGATTACGGAAAACAGAGGCTCTGTTTGTCCTGTATGCTCCCAGCAAGATTTTGTGTCCTGCTTCTAAGCAGACTATTGCGCGCTGGATCAGAGGGAC
Organism: Pseudophryne corroboree; assembly: GCF_028390025.1. NCBI lineage: Eukaryota > Metazoa > Chordata > Amphibia > Anura > Myobatrachidae > Pseudophryne > Pseudophryne corroboree. The sequence continues at coordinate 810,092,680 of NC_086447.1, forward strand.
AATTCATCACGCTCATTCTACGGCAGGCTTGCCGGTACCGAAGTCTGTGAAGGCCCATTCTACTAGGAAAGTGGGCTCATCCTGGGCGGCTGCCCGGGACGTCTCTGCTTTACAACTTTGCCGAGCAGCTACTTGGTCAGGGTCAAACACATTTGCTAAATTTTATAAGTTTGACACCTTGGCCGATGAGGACCTCAAGTTTGGTCAATCGGTACTGCAGGGTCATCCGCACTCTCCCGCCCGTACTGGAGCTTTGGTATAACCCCATGATACTGAAGTGGACCCTACCATCCTCTAGGACGTATGAGAAAATAGGATTTCTCTTACGTCCTAGAGGATGCTGGGGACTCCAAAAGGACCATGGGGTATAGACGGGATCCGCAGGAGCTTGGGCACACTGAAAAGACTTAAACTGGGTGTGAACTGGCTCCTCCCTCTGTGCCCCTCCTCCAGACCTCAGTTAGACTTTGTGCCCAGGACTGACTGGACACTTACTAAGGGAGCTCTCCTGAGTTTCTCTGGAAAAGACTTTGTTAGGTTTTTTATTTTCAGGGAGACCTGCTGGCTACAGGCTCCCTGCATCGTGGGACTGAGGGGCGAGAAGCAGACCTACTTCTTCTTAGTTTAAGGGCACTGCTTCTCGGCTATTGGACACCATTAGCTCCAGAGGGTTCGATCACTTGGCACGCCTAGCTGCTCGTTCCCGGAGCCACGCCGTCACCCCCCTCACAGAAGACAGAAGTCGGGTGAGTATGAGAAGTACAGAAGACTTCAGGACGGCAGAAGACTTCAGTAAAGGTACAGCGCAGTGGCAACGCTGCGCTCCATGCTCCCACACACACATTTCCTCTAGCACTCGCAGGGCGCTGGGGGGGGGGGGGGGTGCCCTGGGCAGCATGTTACTGGGTCTTCTTGGGCCGGCAGATGCTTGTTCGGTGCATTAGCACCGTTTTCGGGACCCCCGCCGGCATTTTAGTATTTTTGAATTTGGCGGGCTGAAGCGCGCCGGGAGGGGGCGGAGCTTAGCTGCGTGGCTCACAGGCGCCATTTTCTCCTCGCGTGCAGACAGGAGACGCTGGTCCGGGACCTCCACGAGCTCCATTAACGTAATGGGGAGCTTATCGGGGGGGGGGGGGGGGACGACGACACAGTAGCTGGTGCATATTTGGTATATTGGGCGGCGCTGGTACATATATTTTCGTTGGTGGGATATATGGGCGCTGGGGTGTGAGCTGGCATACTCCCTATGTGTTTCTCTGTCCGGGCTTCCTTGTGGGCCTGTCCCCTGGCTGAGGCATTGTATGTGTGTGTCGGTGGGTCGATACTAGGTGTCGACATGTCTGAGGCTGAATGTTATTCACCGGAGGAGGTTTTGGGGGAGGCAGATGCGGGTATGGAGTTGGCTCTGTCGACGCAGCCGACTTGCACTGTTGAATACAATTAATTCTAATGTGACTTCTTTATCAAAGAGATTAGATAAATCTGAATCACAGACACAGGTGTGGAAAAAATCCATGGAGGATGCTTTGTCACAGGTACAGACCCCGTCGGGGTCACTAAAGAGGCCGTTCACTCAAGTGGTAGATACTGAGACCGACACGGATTCTGAATCCGATGTCAACTTCACTGAGGCTCCTTTACATCCTAGATTAGTTAAGAGTATTCAGTACATGATTGTGGCTATAAAAGATGTGTTACGCATTTCTGAAGAACCTGTCATACAGGAAACAAGGATTTGCTTGTGTAAGGAGAAAAAACCTGAGGTGCAGTTTCCCCCCTCTCATGAGATGAATGCTCTTTGTGAAAAGGCTTGGGAGTCGCCGGACAAGAGGTGGCAGATTCCCAAGAGGATTTACATGGCGTATCCTTTTCCATCAGTTGATAGGGGAAAATGGGAGGTGTCTCCTAATGTTGATAAAGCTTTATCTCGTTTGTCTAAGAAGGTGGCGCTTCCGTCTCCTGACACGGCAGCTCTCAAGGATCTGGCGGATCGCAAGCTGGAGACGTCTCTTAAGTCCATTTTCGCTAATACGGGTGCATTGCTCAGACCTGCTGTGGTGTCGGTTTGGGTGAGTAGTGCTATTGCTAAATGGGCTGAGAATTTAGCTTCTGATATGGATACCCTTGATAAAGATACTGTTCTTTTAACTCTTGGTTATATCAAGGACGCTGCAGATTACCTGAAGGATGCGGCGAGGGATGTTGGTCTCTTGGGGTCAAGAGCCAATGCCATGTCGATTTCGGCCAGGAGGGCGCTGTGGATACATCAATGGAATGCTGACGCCGATTCCAAGAGAGCTATGGAAGCTTTACCCTTCAAAGGTAATGTCCTGTTTGGGGAAGGCTTGGCAGACCTGGTTTCTACCGCGACGGCGGGTAAGTCCTCGTTTCTTCCCTATGTTCCCGCACAACACAAAAAACCACAACATCAGCAGATGCAGTCCTTTCGTCCAAATAAATACAGGCGAGGAAAAGGTTCATCCTTTCTCGCTTCAAAAGGTAGAGGAAGGGGAAAGAAGTCGCCTGCAGTGTCAGGCGCCCAGGACCAGAAGTCCGCCCCTGCCGCTACCAAGTCTACCGCATGACGCTGGGGCTTCCCTGGGGGAGTCCGTCCCGGTGGGGGGCCATCTGCAGTTCTTCAGTCGGGTCTGGGTCCAATCGGACTTGGATCCGTGGGTTCTAGAGATTGTATCTCAGGGCTACAAGCTGGAGTTTCAGGAGACGCCCCCTCACCGGTTTTTCATGTCGACCCTGCCAGTGTCTCTTCCGGACAGGGTGGTCGTGCTGGCAGCAATACAAGAGTTGTGTCTACAGAGGGTCATTGTTCCCGTTCCCCCGTCTCAACGGGGGGAGGGGTTCTCCTCGAGCCTCTTTGTGGTGTCGAAACCGGACGGTTCGGTCAGACAGATTCTGAACCTAAAATCCCTCAATCCATACTTGAAAGTTTTCAAGTTCAACATGGAATCTCTTCGAGCGGTGATTGCCAGCCTAGAAGGGGGGGATTTTATGGCGTCAGTGGACATAAAGGATGCCTACTTACATGTCCCGATTTATCCTCCGCATCAGGCTTTCCTAAGGTTTGCGATACAGGATTCTCATTACCAATTTCAGACGTTGCCGTTTGGGCTTTCCACGGCCCCGAGGATTTTCACCAAGGTCATGGCGGAGATGATGGTTCTCCTTCGCAGGGAAGGGGTTACAATTATCCCGTACTTGGACGATCTCCTGATAAAAGCGAGGTCCAAGGAACGTTTGCTGAGGAGAGTGAGTTTGGTACTGTTGGTGCTCCGGCAGCACGGTTGGGTGCTAAATTTGCAGAAATCTCAGTTGATTCAGGCTACTCGGCTGTCGTTTCTGGGCATGATTCTGGACACGGAGTTACGAAGAGTATTTCTTCCAGAAGAAAAAGCTCTAGAACTGCAGTCGATGGTCAGGGAACTTCTGCGGCCGAAGACTGTGTCCATCCATCAATGTACTCGGGTTCTGGGGAAAATGGTTGCGGCGTACGAGGCCATTCCGTTTGGCAGGTTTCATGCCCGGGTGTTTCAGTGGGATTAGCTGAGCAAATAGTCCGGGTCTCACCTGCACATGCACCGGAAGATAAGTCTTTCTCCCAGAGCCAGAATTTCTCTCCTGTGGTGGATGCAAAGTTCTCACCTCCTGGAAGGTCGCCGGTTCGGTATCCTGGACTGGGTGCTTCTGACAACAGATGCAAGTCTCCGGGGCTGGGGTGCAGTCACCCAAGGAAGAAACTTCCAGGGGAAATGGTCGCTCCAGGAAGCTTGTCTCCACATAAATGTTCTCGAGTTAAGAGCCTTTTACAACGGCCTGCAACAAGCAAGAAGCCTTCTTCAGGGTCGATCTGTCCTGGTACAGTCAGACAACATCACAGCGGTGGCACATATAAACCGTCAAGGCGGAACTAGGAGCAGAGCGGCAATGGCGGAGGCCACAAGAATCATTCGCTGGGCGGAACAACGCGTGAGCGCACTGTCAGCAGTTTTCCTACCGGGAGTGGACAACTGGGAAGCAGATTTCCTCAGCAGACACGATCTCCATCTGGGAGAGTGGGCTCTTCACCAAGAGGTATTTGCAAAAGTGACAAAGCGTTGGGGAATTCCGTTAATCGACATGATGGCGTCTCGTCTCAACAAGAAGCTTCCGAGGTATTGTTCCAGGTCAAGAGACCCCCAAGCAAGTGCAGTGGACGCCCTGGTGTCTCCGTGGGTGTTCAGGTCGGTGTATGTGTTCCCTCCACTTACTCTCATTCCAAAGGTACTGGGGCACATTCGACGAGCAAGGGTTCAGGCGATTCTCATCGTTCCAGATTGGCCAAGAAGGGCCTGGTACCCGGATCTTCAGGAGTTACTGGTGGAAGATCCTTGGCCGCTTCCTCTAAGAGAGGACCTGTTGTTGCAGGGTCCATGCGTGTTTCCAGACTTACCGCGGCTGCGTTTGACGGCATGGAAGTTGAGCGCCAGATCTTAGCTCGTAAGGGTATTCCTGGGGAGGTCATTCCCACTCTCATTAAGGCTAGGAAGGAGGTTACGGCGAAACATTATCACCGTATTTGGAGAAAGTATGTTTCCTGGTGTGAGACTAAAATGGCTCCTGGGGAAGATTTTCACTTGGGTCGTTTTCTCCATTTTTTGCAGGCAGGTGTAGATGCAGGCCTGAAATTAGGCTCCATCAAGGTGCAGATTTCGGCATTGTCTATTTTCTTTCAAAAGGAATTAGCTGTCCTCCCAGAGGTTCAGACTTTTGTGAAAGGAGTAATGCATATCAATCCTCCGTTTGTGGCTCCATGGGATCTTGATGTGGTCTTACAGTTTCTCATGTCTTCCTGGTTTGAGCCTTTGCGTAAGGTTGAGTTGAAGTTTCTCACCTGGAAGGTAGTCATGCTGTTGGCGCTGGCGTCTGCCAGGCGGGTGTCTGAGTTGGCGGCTTTATCTCATAAGAGCCCGTATTTGATTTTTCATTCGGATAGGGCAGAATTGCGGACTCGTCAACAATTTTTGCCGAAGGTGGTGTCTTCGTTTCACATTAACCAACCTATTGTGGTGCCGGTGGCTACGGATGCTGTGGCGGTCCCAAAGTCTCTGGATGTGGTGAGAGCTTTGAAGATCTACGTCGCCAGAACGGCTGTTGCCAGGAAAACTGAGGCGCTGTTTGTCCTGTATGCTTCTAACAAGATTGGTCATCCTGCTTCAAAACAGACTATTGCACGCTGGATTTGTAGTACGATTCAGCAGGCTCATTCTTCGGGCGGGCTACCCGTGCCGAAGTCAGTAAAAGTCCATTCTACCAGGAAAGTGGGCTCGTCTTGGGCGGCTGCCCAAGGCGTATCGGCTTTACAGCTTTGCCATGCGGCCACCTGGTCAGGGGCAAACACTTTTGCCAAGTTCCATAAGTTTGATACCCTGGCTGATGAGGACCTTGCGTTTGCTCAGTCGGTGCTGCAGAGTCGTCCGCACTCTCCCGCCCAGTCTGGAGCTTTGGTATAAACCCCATGGTACTTTTGGAGTCCCCAGCATCCTCTATGACGTAAGAGAAAATAGGATCTTGGTACTTACCGATAAATCCTTTTCTCCTAGTCCGTAGATGATGCTGGGCGCCCATGCCAGTGCGGACTGTTACTGGCAATGTATTCTTGTTGGTTAACTTGGTTTATACACGGGTTGTGTATTTCTTGTTTTCAGCTTGTTGCTGTTGTTATTTCATACGGTTATCTGGTTTACTATTACTCCGGTGATACGGTATGTTTGTGGTGTGGGCTGGTATGTTTGTAGCCCTTAGTTTACACAAAAATCCTTTCCTCGAAACGTCCGTCTCTCCTGGGCACAGTTCCTATAACTGAGGTCTGGAGGAGGGGCATAGAGGGAGGAGCCAGTTCACACCCAGTTTAAGTCTTTTCAGTGTGCCCAAGCTCCTGCGGATCCCGTCTATACCCCATGGTCCTTTTGGAGTCCCCAGCATCCTCTACGGACTAGAAGAAAGGATTTATCGGTAAGTACCAAAATCCTATTTTTAATACCTACCGGTAAATCCTTTTCTCCTAGTCCGTAGAGGATGCTGGGCACCCGATCCAGTGCGTACTTTACCTGCAGTTTGTTCTTTATAGTTACACAAGTTGTGTTTCATTTGGTTTCAGCATGTTGCTGTAAATGGTTCATGCCTGTTGGCGTGTGTCATGTTGAATGTTGTCATGTTGTGCGGCATGGTTGAGGTGTGAGCTGGTATGAATCTCACCATTAGTATAAAAGTAAATCCTTTCCTCGAAATGTCCGTCTCCCTGGGCACAGTTCCTATAACTGAGGTCTGGAGGAGGGGCATAGAGGGAGGAGCCAGTTCACACCCTTGAAAAGTCTTAAAGTGCCCATGGCTCCTGCGGAACCGTCTATACCCCATGATACTGAAGTGGACCCCAGCATCCTCTACGGACTAGGAGAAAAGGATTTACCGGTAGGTATATATATATATTTTACATACACACACGTAAATGTGTGTGTATATATATTTGTGTGTGTGTGTGTGTGTGTGTGTGTGTGTGTGTGTGTGTGTATATATGTATGTATATATATATATATATATATATATATATATATACACATCTATGCTTAGCATGCTTTATTTTCACTTTTGACACTTATGTTTAACGTTCTGATGAAAAGGTCTGTGGACTTTGAAACGTTGGCGTATTTATGATGAGGATTCACTAAATTTCATATGATCTTCTAACTATCAGAGTGCCGCCTTTTTCTTACAAGTAAGATCTAAGCAGCTATTAATCTATTTGGGAAGGCTAGAGATTGAGGTAATACAAATTACCAAGGGAGCGCTTCATTCATTTAATCATAAATTGTCATACAGACATAAAATAAAACGGCAATAAAAAATAACAATATAGTTAATACACATTGGCTCCTATTCTCCAGGAATAAGTTCATATAAAACCTCCGGCAGCTTTAGATGTCCACACAAGGCTTTCCCAGCTGTCAGATATGGAGGGAGCAGGGGCAGGCTGTTCTGTTCGCTGTGAATGCGAGCCGGCATATGAAGTTAGTGCCTCCAAGTACACGTTTCTCCGCAAATATCGTGCTCCTCTGACGAAACCGCAGCACGATATTTGTGGTGAAACGCGTTAGGTGATTTCGGACCTCCCTACTCCTTCTCCAGGACTCATTCATGTATATGTAACCCTGCATATTAGCAGCAGCAGCCGCACACTTGGAGGCGCTAACTTCATATGCCGGCTGGCATTCACAGCGAACAGAACCTCCTGCTCCCTCCATGTCTGACGGCTGGGAAAGCCTTGTGCGGACATCTAAAGCCGCCCTAGGTCGAGCAAGGTAAAACCGTTTACTTGGGGCATTGAACTCACAATCCCTCCTTGCATAACAACGGACAAAGGTACATGTTATTCATTTGGGGGTCGTGCATCGGAGAAAGGAGGAACATAACGCTGTGGTCGTTGTGGTTTACTACTAAGCGTCTCCACCCCCCCCCCCCCACCCCCCTTCCTTTGCTACTCCACATATGCCTTACATATACAATATTGGAGGTGAGCATGATCCAAATGGTTTAATAAGCTTCATCGGTGTGATATTCATCTGCTGCCTGGTGTTGTGTGCCATACAGGTACAAAGGATTGTTGGCTGACAGCTGAACTTTTAAAACTTTTTGCAGGACGCTGTTTTATATGAACTTATTCCTGGAGAATAGGAGTCAATGTGTATTAACTATATTATTACTCTTACGTCCTAGAGGATACTGGGGTTCCAGTTAGTACCATGGGGTATAGACGGGTCCACTAGGACCCATGGGCACTTTAAGAATTTGATAGTGTGGGCTGGCTCCTTCCTCTATGCCCCTCCTACCAGACTCAGTTTAGAAAATTTGCCCGGAGGAGTCGGTCATGCTTATGGAAGTTCCTGAAGAGTTTTCTGCATTTATTTTATATGTTTATTATTTTCAGGCAGGGCTGGATGGCACCAGCCTGCCTGCTTCGTGGGACTTAGGGGGGGGCAATGGCCCAACCTCTTGAAGGGTTAATGGTCCCGTTCCCCACTGACAGGACACTGAGCTCTTGAGGGAACTATTCGCAAGCCCCACCACGGCGAGCGTACATTCCCGCAGCACACCGCCACCCCTAACAGAGCCTGACGAGTGGTGAGTACGGTTAGCCGGGCGCCGGCCATTATGGTGGCATGAGGGTACGGAGACTCACGGCTTCTAACCGGGACGGAATGCGTCTCCAGACACAGTACACAGCTGCGTCTCAGTACACTGTGCACAGTACCCACACTGGCAAAAACAGCCTTAAAATGTTTTTCTCTCCATTTTAAGCACCAGATTACCTCAGCCAGTATAAAAAAGTGGGAAGGCCGCGTGCCATTGAATGGGCGGGACCTTCACTATGAGTGGATCCAGCAGCTCACCAGCGCCATGTTCCCTCTGCAGTGGACACAGACACTGACTGACAGGGACGCGCAGCCCCTCCAGAGAGACTCCAGATTACCTTAGCGGTACCAGGGAGTCATAGCGGAGGGGGGGGGATTATTAGTGTATTAAGTCCCCTATCAGGGTACTTAGTCTGCGACCCGGCTAAGCTTGCCATTAGCGATAAGGGTGCGGTGGGGGCTGGCTCCAAATAACTCTGTCTCCCTGAAGGGCTCTTTGTGGGTTAATTGTGCTTAACCTTTTCCGGTGTGTGTGTGTGTGCTGTCACATTTACATTATGTCAAGCAAAGAGTGTGTTTCTTGTACAGCGGAGTGTTCCTCTTCACCACGGGGCTCACTACTGGGTACTCAGGGCAGTGTACCTTCCCAGAATAGCGGGGCTGAACCGGAGTGGGTTAATTCCATTAAAGGAATGATCTCCAATATTTCTACGAAATTATCCCGCAATGAGAAAGAGATGCAATTCTTAAGACAGACTGTGGATGAGTTTATGAATAGAGACTCAGTCCCCAAACCAGCGTCTCAATACCCTCCCATTTGTCCGCAAAAACGATCTCTGGCTCATATCCTGCAGTCTGACGCTGACGGGTCAGACATGGAGGAGGGCGAAGTGGATTTGGAGGGGGAGGATGCTACTCTGTCATAGGGAATAGAGGCTCTTATAAAGGCTATCAGAGATGTTCTGCAAATCCTGATAAGGTGTAAGAGGAGTGTGAGGAATCTTATTTTAATGTAAAAAAGAAGTCCTCAGTCACTTTTCCTGCATCAAAGGAATTTAATACCTTGTTTGAAGAACCATGGGTTAATCCTGATAAGAAATTTCAAATCCCCAAAAGGTTGCTCTCATCTTTTCCTTTTCCTCTGGAGGATTGGAAAAAATGGGAAAATCCACCGATACACATCACACATCAGTCTCTAGGCTGTCACGTAAAATTGTATTGCCTGTCCCTGGTGCAGCCCCCCTAAAAGACACGGCTGATCGTAAAATTGAGACTACACTCAAATCATTGTACACAGCTGCTGGGGTGGCCAAAGACCCACTATTGCATGTGCGCGGATCACAAAAGCCATTGCTAAATGGTCAGGTAACTTAAGTGAGGGGTTAGATTTCTTGTCTACGGGGGAAGCTGTTTTACTCCTGCAGCATATGCAGGACTCTGCAAACTTTATGGTGGAAGCCATAAAAGAGATAGGTTTGCTTAATGCACGTACCATCGCAGTGGCAGTGTCAGCACGCTGGGACTTGTAGCTACGCCAGTGGACTGCTGATGCGGACTCCAGGAAAGGCGTGGAAGGCCTGCCATTCACAGGAGAGGCCTTGTTTGGAGATGAACTACACAAACTGATCTCCAAAGCTACTGCGGGTAAGTCTACGTAACTTCCTTCCGCAGCTCCCCCAGCCAGGAAAGCTTATTCAGCTTCAAATTTACAGTCCTTTCGGACGGCAAAGTTTAAGGGCAAATCCAGAGGCGCTTCTACGGCCTCCAGAGGCGCAAGAGGTAAACCACGCAAACCAGCAACCACAGGTGCTCAGGAACAGAGCTCAGGCTCTGCTTCCTCAAAGCCTTCAGCATGACGGTGGACCGTGATGCCTGGAGGGCTGTCAGGTGGGAGCCCGACTAAAATTCTACAGTCACATCTGGTCAAGTTCGTGCCGGGATCCATGGGTCATAGATCTTATTTCCCAGGGCTACAGACTGGAGTTCCAAGAGCTCCCACCTCACAGATTTTTCAAATCAGGCTTACCAGTTTCACAAGAGGCAAGAATAACTTTACAGCATGCCATCCAAAAACTGGTACAGACTCAAGTCATTGTTCCAGTTCCACCTCATCTGCACAACAAGAGGTACTATTCCAACTTGTTTGTAGTACCGAAACCAGACTGTTCGGTACGGCCGATTCTGAACCTCAAGTCCTTGAACCCGTTCTTAAGAGTGTTCAAGATGGAGTGTCTGAGACCGGTGATCTCAGGTCTGGAAGAAGTCAAATTCATAGTGTCTCTGGATATCAAGGATGCGTACCTTCACATTACGTTCTGGCCGCCTCATCAGGCTTATATACAGTTTGCACTGCAGGACTGTCACTACCAGTTCCAGGCCCTGCCATTTGGTCTCTCCACGGCACCGAGGGTATTCACCGAAGTGATGGCAGAGATGATGTTTATACTCCGCAAACAGGGAGTGAATATACTTCCCTACCTGGACGATCTTCTGATAAAGGCGCCATCCAGGGAGAGGTTGCTGGACAGCATTGGTCTCTCATTCAAACTTCTCCAGGAACATGGGGTGGATTCTGAACCTTCCGAAATCTCACCTAGAGCCAACACGGAGGCTTCCATTCCTGGGAATGATACTGGACACTGAGTCGCAGAAAGTGTTTGTTCCGTTGGAAAAGGTATCGATGGTTCAGGATGTCCTGAAGCCAACCTGGATATCAGTGCATTTATGCATTCGCCTTCTGGGGAAAATGGTGGCCTCTTATGAGGCGCTTCAAAACGGAAGGTTTCACGCAAGACCCTTCCAGCTCGATCATTTGGACAAATGGTCCGGATCGCATCTTCCCATGCACCAGAGGATCCGTCTGTGTCCAAAAGTGAGGATCTACCTTCTGTGGTGGTTACAGATTTCTTACCTCGTAGAGGGTCGGAGGTTCAGAATTCAGAACTGGATTCTGTTAACCACGGACGCAAGCCTCAGAGGTTGGGGAGCAGTCACCCAGGGGGTGCAGTTTCAAGGAAGATGGTCAAGTCAGGAAGTCATCCTTCCAATCAACATTCTGGAACTCCGGGCCATATACAACGCCCTTCTGTAGGCCTCATATCTTCAAGATCGGGCCATTCAGGTGCTGTCGGACTTTGTGACGGCAGTGACGTACATAAACCGACAGGGCGGAACAAAAAGCAGAGCAGCAATGTCAGAGGTGTCAAGAATTCTCCTCTGGGCAGAAAAAAATGCTATGGCGTTGTCAGCGGTCTTCATTCCGGGAGTAGACAACTAGGAAGCAGACTTCCTCAGCAGACATGACCTGCAGCTGGGGGGGTGGGGCCTTCACCCGGAAATGTTCAGGTGCTTGACGCGTCAAAGGGGATATCCACAAATCGACATGATGGCCTCTCGTCTCAACAAGAAACTCAAGCGGTATTGTTCCAGGTCGAGAGACCCACAGGCAGTGGCGGTAGACGCTCTGACGACTCCATGGGTCTATCAGATGGTGTCCGTGTTTCTTCCACTTCCTCTGATCCCAAGAATTCTAAAAAAAATAAAAAGGGAAAAGGTTCAAGCAATACTCATTGCTTCGGACTGGCCTAGAAGGGCCTGGTACGAGGACCTTCTGGAGATGCTCCTCGAAGATCCGTGGCCTCTACCTCTTTGCGAGGATCTTCTGCAACAGGGCCTGCTCGTCTATCAGGACTTACCGTGGCTACGTTTGACGGCATGGAAATTGAACGGGATCTTTAACAAAGTTATCCCGACTATGATCCAAGCCAGGAAGGGGGTAACGTCTAAACATTACCACCGTATTTGGAAGAAATACGTCTCTTGGTGTGAGAGCAGAAATTATTCTGCGGTGGAATTTCATCTGAAACGTTTCCTGCTTTTTCTCCAATCAATGTGTGAATGTGGGCCTACGTCTGGGCTCCATAAAAGTCCAGATTTCGGCCTTGTCCATTTTCTTTAAAAAAAACAATTGGCTTCCCTCCCTGACGTCCAGACGTTCTTGAAAGGTGTTCTGCAAAACCTTACTCCCTTTGTGCCTCCCATGGCACCTTGGGATCTCAATTTGGTGCTGCAGTTCCTCCAATCGGACTGGTTTGGACCGTTACAGGAGGTGGACGTAAAATATCATACGTGGAAGACCGACACACTGTTGGCCTTGGCTTCGGCAAGACGTGTGTCGGAGCTGGGGGCTTTGTCTCACAAAAGCCCCTATTTAATTTTCCATGAGGACAGAGCTGAGCTCAGAACTTGTCAGCAATTTCTTCCTAAAGTGGTGTCTGCATTTCACATCAACCAACCTATTGTGGTTCAGGTTGTTACCGACACCTCTGCTACTTCAAACTCTTTGGATGTTGTGAGGGCTTTGAAGGTATACGTAAAGAGGACAGCTCGTCACAGGAAATCTGAATCGCTGTTCGTTCTCTATAATCCCAATAAAGGGGGTCATTCCGAGTTGTTCGCTCGCAAGCTGCTTTTAGCAGCTTTGCACACGCTAAGCCGCCGCCTACTGGGAGTGAATCTTAGCTTATCAAAATTGCGAACGAAAGATTCGCAATATTGCGAAAAGACTTCTCTGTGCAGTTTCTGAGTAGCTCGAGACTTACTCTGCCAGTGCGATCAGTTCAGTGCTTGTCGTTCCTGGTTTGACGTCACAAACACACCCAGCGTTCGCCCAGACACTCCTCCGTTTCTCCAGCCACTCCCGCGTTTTTCCCAGAAACTGTAGCGTTTTTTCACACACACCCATAAAACGCGGCCAGTTTCCGCCCAGAAACACCCACTTCCTGTCAATCACATTACGATCACCAGAACGAAGAAAAAACCTCGTAATGCCGTGAGTAAAATATCTAACTGCATAGCAAATTTACTTGGCGCAGTCGCACTGCGGACATTGCGCATGCGCATTAGCGACTAATCGCTCCGTTGCGAGAGAAAAATAACGAGCGAACAACTCGGAATGACCCCAAAAATTGGGTGTCCTGCTTCAAAGCAGACAATTGCACACTGGATCAGGCTCACCATCCAGCATGCTTATTCCACGGCAGGTTTGCCGGTTCCAAAATCTATACAGGCCCACTCTACTAGGTCGGTGGGTTCTTCCTGTCTCAGCTTTACAGCTCTGCCGAGCGGCTACTTGGTCTGGTTCGAACACGTTTGCTAAGTTCTACAAGTTCGATACTTTGGCCTCTGAGGACCTTCAGTTTGGTCAATCAGTTCTGCAGGAACCTCAGCACTCTCCCACCCGGTTTGGGAGCTTTGGTACATCCCCATGGTACTAAATGGAACCCCAGTATCCTCTAGGACGTAAGAGAAAATAGGATTTTAATTACCTACCGATAAATCCTTTTCTCATAGTCCATAGAGGATACTGGGCACCCACCCGCTGCTTCGTTCTTCCTGCACTGTTACTTGGTTAAGTATTGTTGGTTCAGCTGTTGCTGTTCCTGTTTAAAGTTGAATTAGCATGGCTTTCCTCTGGTTTGTGTGTGCTGGTTCGAATTCTCACCACTTTTCTATATTCTTCTCTCAAAGTATGTCCGTCTCCTTGGGCACAGTTTCCTAGACTGAGTCTGGTAGGAGGGGCATAGAGGCAGGAGCCAGCACACGCAATGAAACTTCTATAGTGCCCATGGCTCCTAGTGGACCCGTCTATACCCCATGGTACTAAATGGATTCCCAGTATCCCCTACGGACTACGAGAAAAGGATTTACTGGTAGGTAATTAAAATCCTATTTTTTTTATTGCTGTTTTATTTTATGTCTGTATCACAATTTATGATTAAATGAATGAAGCGCTCCCTTGATAATTTGTATTACCTCAATCTCTAGCTATTTAATTTTTAATAGTACAGTATATTTCAAATTGGGAGCTGCTAATTTATTAAACTACATTGTTGCATAAGGTTGACGGTCTTCAAGCGCTAGGGAATTTTGTGTGTTCATCTGGGAAGGCACCTGAGCTGTTGCATATTCGTCCGGAGTGCCAAGCCATTGTTGCTGTGTGTGTGTGTGTGTGTGTGTGTGTGTGTGTGTGTGTGTGTGTGTGTGTGTGTGTGTGTGTGTGTGTGTGTGTGTGTATATATATTACATTCTCACACACTTTTATTATATTTTTTTTCCTTTATTACTCTTAATATATTAGATTGTTTTTGGTTTTTTGGTACAGATAAGATGTCTTTCAAGTGACATATTTTAATAAACTTTTTTATTTGAAGCCTGATGATGCTTCGCAGTCCTATGATTTCAAAAAGTCCCTCGTTAAAAGTTAATCTAGTCAGAGGGAGAGACTATTAGTGATGAACACTGTATTGCTAAGGTTAGAAATGAGGTCCATGCTCTTTTTGTCAGCACTGGCACAGTCCGTCAGACTATGGAATGCCCTACTATGAGAGTTGGCGATGGTGATTCATTAAGAGTTTTAAAAATGGAATGGATACTTCTTTTGCGAAAATGCTCTCTCCCAGAGTCCCAGCTATAATTATTGGATGACTTTATGAGGGTGTCCACATTATATTTCTCTTACGTCCTAGAGGATGCTGGGGACTCCGTAAGGACCATGGGGTATAGACGGCTCCGCAGGAGACATGGGCACTGTAAGACTTTAGAATGGGTGTGGACTGGCTCCTCCCTCTATGCCCCTCCTCCAGACCTCAGTTAGATCTTGTGCCCAGAGGAGACTGGATGCACTGCAGGGGAGCTCTACTGAGTTTCTCTGAAAATACTTTTGTTAGGTTTTTTATTTTCAGGGAGCACTGTTGGCAACAGGCTCCCTGCTTCGTGGGACTGAGGGGAGAGAAGCAGACCCACTTTCCTGGACTGATGGGCTCTGCTTCTTGGGCTACTGGACACCATTAGCTCCAGAGGGTCGGAACACAGGTGTCGTCCTTGCTGTTCGTCCCAGAGCCGCGCCGCCGTCCTCCTCACAGAGCCGGAAGATAGAAGCCGGGTAAGTATATGAAGTAAGAAGACTTCAAAGGCGGCAGAAGACTTCAGATCTTCACTGAGGTACCGCGCAGCGGTCGCGCTACGCGCCATTGCACCCACACACACACAAGGCACAGCATGGGTGCAGGGCGCAGGGGGGGCGCCCTGGGCAGCAATTATCACCTCAAATGAAACTGGCAGCATTCTTAGATACTGCGGATGCAGTATATTATATAATCCCCGCCAGTATAAATAAATGAGCGGGACCGAAGCCCGCCGTCGAGGGGGCGGGGCTTGATCCTCCAGCACTAACCAGCGCCATTTTCTCCACAGCATGCTGCAGAGAAGCTGCTCCCGGACTCTCCCCTGCTGAACACAGTAACGGGGTAAAAACGAGGGGGGGGGGCACATTATTTGGTGCAAAATTGCATATTTATAAAGCGCTATTTAGGCTGGGCTTGGTTTCAGTATATTGTGTCGCTGGTTGTGTGCTGGCATACTCTGTCTCTCCAAAGGGCCTTATTGTGGGTCAGTCCCCATATTTCAGTTATCCCAGTGTGTGTGGGGGTGTCAGTACGTGTGTGTCGACATGTCTGAAGCGGAAGGCTCGTCTAGGGAGGATGCAGAGCAGATGGTGGTGGTGTCTCCGTCGGCACAGCCGACACCTGATTGGTTGGACATGTGGAATGTTTTGAATGCTAATGTGGCTTTATTACATAAAAGAGTGGACAAAGGAGATCAAAGACAAAGCTGGGAATCAACCCATGGCTTTTACTGTGTCACAGGACCACAGGGTCCCATAAACGTCCCTTTACCCAGATAGCAGACACTGATACCGACACGGATTCAGACTCCAGTGTCGACAATGATGAGGCGAGGTTGCACCCAATAGTCGCCAAAAAGTATTCAACATATGATTATTGCAATAAAAGATGTTTTGCATATCGCAGAGGACCCCTCTGTCCCTGACACAAGGGTCTGCATGTTTAAAGAAAAGAAACCTGAGGTAACTTTTTCCCCATCTCATGAGCTGAACGCTTTATTTGAATAAGCTTGGGAGACTCCAGACAAGAGACTGCAGGTTCCCAAGAGAATTATTATGGCGTATCCTTTCCCCTCAAAGGACAGGTTATGGTGGGAATCCTCGCCCTCAGTGGACAAGGCCTTAACGCGGTTGTCCAAAAAGGTAGCACTACCGTCCCCGGATACGGCGGCCCTAAAGGATCCTGCGGATCGTAGGCAGGAATCTACCTTGAAATCAATTTATGCGACTACGGGTTCCCTGCTCAGACCTGCAGTAGCGTCGGCATGGGTAGATAGCGCAATTGCAGCTTGGGCTGTTAACTTGACATCTGACATTTAGTGTTCACTCTAGGATTTTTTTAGGGCAGGGTGCTGAGCATTGGAGAGGGCACATTTTTATTTTGAAGGGCACATTTTTGATGTAACGCTTTGCGCACAAAGCATAGCGCATATGTTTATAGTTTTTGTACATACATTTTGCCCTTAGTAAATCATATACCCATGCATACATATAAGACACCTAACATCTGTACTGAGAAACATACTGTATATGTCCAGTCTTCTATGTGTTATAAAACAGAAAAGTTAAACAATGGGTTAAAATAGATAGAAAAAAAATAAGTCTGTTCTACTAGGGAAATACTGTAAGCATTACATGCTCACTGCTTACCCTGTTCTTTCCCTCTTTATCAGAGGGCTGTGTTATGTACAGTGCCTCCTCTGCCAGCCAGTTGGCTAAAGGATAGAAATTGTGGCCCTCATTCCGAGTTCGCTCGCTAGCTGCTTTTAGCAGCATTGCACACGCTAAGCTGCCGCCCTCTGGGAGTGTATCTTAGCTTAGCAGAATTGCGAACGAAAGATTTGCAGAATTGCGAATAGAAATTTCTTAGCAGTTTCTGAGTAGCTCCAGACTTACTCAGCCATTGCGATCAGTTCAGTCAGTTTCGTTCCTGGTTTGACGTCACAAACACACCCAGCGTTCGCCCAGACACTCCCCCGTTTCTTCAGACACTCCCGCGTTTTTGCCAGAAACGCCAGCGTTTTTTCGCACACGCCCAGAAAACGGCCAGTTTCCGCGCAGAAACACCCACTTCCTGTCAATCACAGTACGATCACCAGAACGATGAAAAATCCTCGTTATGCCGTGAGTAAAATACCTAACTTTTGTGTAAAATAACTAAGCGCATGCGCTCTGCGAACCTTGCGCATGCGCAGTAAGCGACTAATCGCAATATAGCGAAAATCGGCAACGAGCGAACAACTCAGAATGACCACCAGTGTTCCAATTTCAGAGATGGGCAAGGAGTAGACGACAACATTGTTACATGCACTGTGACTGTTGCATTCTGTATACAAGGGGGCGATTTATGGTCCTGCAGGGTGCACTGAAAAAGGGCAGGGTGCTTTTTCACATTTCAAAAATGGGCAGGGTGCAGCACCCTGCTGAAACAGCCTAGAAGGAACACTAGACATTGTCACCCTAGACAAAGATAGTATTGTGTTGACCTTAGGTCACATCAAGGACGCAGCGTTATTTATGAAAGAGGCTGCGAGAGATATTGGGCTTTTGGGTTCAAGAGCTAAGGCCATGGCAGTTTCTGCTAGAAGGTCTCTGTGGACCCGTCAATGGACAGGGGATGCTGACTCAAAGAGGCATATGGAGGCTTTACCTTACAAAGGTGAACTTTTATTTGGGGATGGCCTCGCGGACCTGGTTTCCACAGCTACCGCGGGTAAATCTTCTTTTTTGCCTTACGTGCCCCCACAGCAAAAGAAAACACCTCATTACCAGATGCAGTCCTTTCGGTCGCATAAGTTCAGAAGGGGGCGTGGCTTCTTTCCTCGCCAGAGGAAGAGGTAGAGGGAAAAGAACACCGGCTACGGCTAATTCACAGGAACAAAAATCCTCCCCGGCCTCTACCAAATCCACCGTTTGACGCTAGGGCTACGCTACGGGAGTCCGCACCGGTAGGGGCACGTCTTCGACTCTTCAGCCAAGTCTGGGTTCAGTCGGATTTGAATCCTTGGGTGGTCGAAGTTGTATCCCAAGGCTACAAACTGGAGTTCGAAGATGTGCCTCCACACTGATTTTTCAAATCGGCCTTGCCAACTTCTTCCCCAGAGAGGGAAACCGTTTCGGCTGCCATACTAAAGCTGTGTCAACAGCAAGTGATTATCAAGGTTCCCCTAGTGCAACAGGGGAAAGGGTTTTATTCAACCCTATTTGTGGTCCCGAAGCCGGATGGCTCGGTCAGACCAATTCTGAATCTAAAATCCCTAAACCTATATTTGAGGAGGTTCAAATTCAAGATGGAATCTCTCAGGGCAGGGATCTCCAGCCTGGAAGGGGGGGATTTTATGGTGTCACTAGACATAAAGGATGCATACCTTCATGTTCCCATATATCCTCCTCATCAGGCGTACCTGAGATTCGCTGTACAGGATTGTCATTACCAGTTTCAGAAGTTGCCGTTTGGGCTTTTCACGGCCCCGAGGATTTTCACCAAGGTAATGGCGGAAATGATGGTGCTCCTGCGCAAGCAAGGCGTCACAATTATCCCATGCTTGGACGATCTCCTGATATAAGCGAGTTCAAGGGAACAGTTATTAGAAAGCGTGTCTCTCTCCCTGAGAATACTACAACAGCACGGCTGGATTCTAAATTTACCAAAGTCGCAGTTTGTTCCGACAAATCGACTGTCGTTTCTGGGCATGATTCTGGACACGGAAGAACAAAGGGTTTTTCTCTTACGTCCTAGAGGATGCTGGGGACTCCGTAAGGACCATGGGGATAGACGGGCTCCGCAGGAGACATGGGCACTTTAAGAAAGACTTTAGGATTTAGTTGATTACTGTGCCCAGTGGAGACTGGGTGCTTTTCAGAGGCTCTCCTGAGTTTCTGACAGAAAGTATTTTGTTAGGTTTTTTATTTTCAGGGAGCCTGCTGGCAACAGACTCCCTGCATCGTGGGACTGAGGGGAGAGAAGCAGACCTACTTCTGTGAGTTGAAAGGCTCTGCTTCTTAGGCTACTGGACACCATTAGCTCCAGAGGGATCGGTATGCAGGTCTCATCCTCGCCATCCGTCCCGGAGCCGCGCCGCCGTCCTCACAGAGCCTGAAGGTAGAAGCCACGTGAGTATAAGAAGTTAGAAGACATCAGAGGTGGCAGAAGACTTCACTGTTCTTCACTGAGGTATCGCACAGCACTGCAGCTGTGCGCCATTGCTCCCATTCACCTCACATACTGTATCACTGTAAGGGTGCAGGGCACGGGGGGGCGCGCTGGGCAGCAAATAAACCTCTCCTGGCAAAAGATGGGTATATACAGCCGGCCACTGTATATACCTACGAGCCCCCGCCAAAGTTTTGTATTTTAGAGAGGGACAGAAGCCCGCCGCCGAAGGGGCGTGGCTTCTCCCTCAGCACTCACCAGCGCCATTTTTTCTCCACAGCACCGCTGAGAGGAAGCTCCCCGGATTCTCCCCTGCTTAGATCACGGTGACAAGAGGGTTTTAAAGTAGAGGGGGGGCACATAATTGGCGAATTGAGTATAAAAGCGCTATCTGGGTAAACATAAATATTGTGTTTTTGTCCTGGGTTATTATAGCGCTGGGTGTGTGCTGGCATACTCTCTCTCTGTCTCTCCTAAGGGCCTTGTGGAGGAACTGTCCTCCGATAAGAGGGTTCCCCGAGTGTGTGGTGTCGGTACGTGTGTGTCGACATGTCTGAGGGAGGAGGAGGAGCAAATGAAT
Source organism: Pseudophryne corroboree (assembly GCF_028390025.1). Taxonomy (NCBI): domain Eukaryota; kingdom Metazoa; phylum Chordata; class Amphibia; order Anura; family Myobatrachidae; genus Pseudophryne; species Pseudophryne corroboree. The sequence continues at coordinate 810,112,557 of NC_086447.1, forward strand.
GTGGTGTCGCCGTCGACGGCGCCGACACCTGACTGGATGGATATGTGGAATGTTTTAAGTGCCAATGTAAATTTATTGCACAAAAGATTGGATAAAGCTGAAGCTAGGGAACAGTCAGGGAGTCAACCCATGCCTGTACCTATGTCGCAGGGACCTTCGGGGTCCCAAAAGCGCCTACTATCCCAAATAGTTGACACGGATTCTGACTCCAGTGTCGAATATGATGATGCAAAATTACAGCCAAAGGTGGCTAAATGTGTTCGATACATTTTTATTGCAATCAAAGATGTTTTGCATATCACAGAGGAACCCCCTGTCCCTGACACGCGGGTACACATGTATAAGGGAAAGAAAACTGAGATAAATTTTCCCCCCTCACATGAGCTGAACGAGTTATGTGAAAAAGCTTGGGAATCTCCAGACAAGAAACTGCAGATTCCCAAAAGGATTCTTATGGCGTATTCTTTCCCGCCAACGGACAGGATACGGTGGGAATCATCCCCTAGGGTGGACAAAGCTTTGACACGCTTATCCAAAAAGGTAGCGCTGCCTTCCCAAGATACGGCTACCTTCAGGGATCCTGCTGATCGCAAGCAGGAGGTTACCCTGAAGTCCATTTATACACATTCAGGTACCTTACTCAGACCGGCTATTGCGTCGGCATGGGTGTGTAGTGCTGTAGCAGCATGGACAGATACCTTATCAGCGGAAATTGATACCCTGGATAAGGATACCATCCTATTGACCCTAGGACATTTAAAAGATGCTGTCTTATATATGAGAGATGCACAAAGAGACATTGGTCTATTGGGTTCGAGAATCAACGCTATGTCGATCTCGGCTAGAAGAGTCCTTTGGACCCGACAATGGACAGGTGATGCCGACTCCAAAAGGCATATGGAGGTTTTACCTTACAAGGGTGAGAAATTGTTTGGGGAAGGTCTCTCGGACCTGGTCTCCACTGCTACGGCAGGCAAATCTAATTTTTAACCTTATATTCCCTCACAACCTAAAAAAGCACTGCATTATCAAATGCAGTCCTTTCGATCAAATAGAAACAAGAAAGGCCGTGGATCGTCCTTTCTTGCCAGAGGTAAGGGCAGAGGGAAAAAGCTGCACAACACAGCTAGTTCCCAGGAACAGAAGTCCTCCCCGGCCTCTGCAAAATCCACCGCATGACGCTGGGGCTCCACTAAGGGAGTGCGCCCCAGTGGGGGCACGTCTTCGAATTTTCAGCCACATCTGGGCCCACTCGCAGGTGGATCCCTGGGCAATAGAAATTGTTTCCCTAGGTTACAAACTAGAATTCGAAGAGGTGCCTCCTCGCCGGTTTTTCAAATCGGCTCTGCCAACGTCTCCTCAAGAACGGGAGATAGTGTTAAATGCAATCGACAAATTGTATCTTCAACAGGTGGTGGTCAAGGTTCCCCCGCTTCAACAGGGCAGGGGATATTACTCAACCCTGTTTGTGGTTCCGAAACCGGACGGTTCAGTCAGACCCATTTTAAATTTCAAATCCCTGAACCTATACTTGAAAAGGTTCAAATTCAAGATGGAATCGCTGAGGGCGGTCATCGCCAGCCTGGAAGGGGGAGATTTTATGGTATTTCTGGACATAAAGGATGCATACCTTCATGTTCCCATATAGCCACCTCATCAGGCGTACCTGAGATTTGCGGTACAGGATTGTCATTACCAATTTCAGACGTTGCCGTTTGGGCTTTCCACGGCCCCGAGAATTTTCACCAAGGTAATGGCGGAAATGATGGTGCTCCTGCGCAAGCAAGGTGTCACAATTATCCCGTACTTGGACGATCTCCTCATAAAAGCGAGATCAAGAGAACAATTACTGAACAGCGTGTCACTTTCACTGAAGGTGTTACAGCAACACGGCTGGATTCTCAATATCCCGAAGTCGCAGCTGTTTCCTACGACTCGTCTACCCTTCTTGGGCATGATTCTGGATACGGACCAGAAAAGGGTGTATCTGCCGATAGAAAAGGCTCAAGAACTCGTGACTTTGGTCAGGAACCTATTAAAACCAAAACAGGTGTCAGTGCATCACTGCACGCGAGTCCTGGGAAAGATGGTGGCATCTTACGAGGCCATTCCATTCGGCAGGTTCCATGCACGGACCTTCCAATGGGACCTACTGGACAAATGGTCCGGGTCGCATCTACAAATGCATCGGTTGATCACCCTGTCCCCCAGGGCCAGGGTGTCTCTCCTGTGGTGGCTGCAGAGTGCTCACCTTCTAGAGGGCCGCAGATTCGGCATTCAGGACTGGGTCCTGGTGACCACGGACGCGAGCCTCCGAGGTTGGGGTGCAGTCACACAAGGAAGGAACTTCCAGGGTCTTTGGTCAAGTCAGGAGACTTGTCTTCACATCAACGTCCTGGAGCTAAGGGCCATATTCAGCGCCCTTCGTCAAGCGGAGACTTTGCTTCGCGACTTACCAGTTCTGATCCAGTCAGACAACATCACTGCAGTAGCTCATGTAAACCGCCAGGGCGGCACAAAGAGCAGAGTGGCAATGGCGGAAGCCACAAAGATTCTACTCTGGGCGGAAAACCATGTGAGCGCCCTATCAGTAGTGTTCATTCCGGGAGTGGACAACTGGGAAGCAGACTTCCTCAGCAGGCACGACCTGCATCCGGGAGAGTGGGGACTTCATCAGGAAGTCTTCACACAGATTGCAAGCCAGTGGGGCCTGCCCCAGATAGACATGATGGCGTCCCGCCTAAACAAAAAACTGCAAAGGTATTGCGCCAGGTCAAGAGACCCTCAGGCGGTAGTGGTGGACGCACTAGTGACACCGTGGATGTTCCACTCAGTATATGTTTCTCTGACGTCCTAGTGGATGCTGGGAACTCCGTAAGGACCATGGGGAATAGCGGCTCCGCAGGAGACTGGGCACAAAAGTAAAGCTTTAGGACTACCTGGTGTGCACTGGCTCCTCCCCCTATGACCCTCCTCCAAGCCTCAGTTAGATTTTTGTGCCCGGCCGAGAAGGGTGCACACTAGGGGCTCTCCTGAGCTTCTTAGTGAAAGTTTAGTTTTAGGTTTTTTATTTTCAGTGAGACCTGCTGGCAACAGGCTCACTGCATCGAGGGACTAAGGGGAGAAGAAGCGAACCTATCTAAGTGGTGGTAGCTTGGGCTTCTTAGGCTACTGGACACCATTAGCTCCAGAGGGACCGAACACAGGCCCAGCCTCGGAGCTCGGTCCCAGAGCCGCGCCGCCGGCCCCCTTACAGAGCCAGAAGCAAGAAGAGGTCCGGAAAAATCGGCGGCAGAAGACATCAGTCTTCAACAAGGTAGCGCACAGCACTGCAGCTGTGCGCCATTGTTACTCAGGCACACTTCACACTTCGGTCACTGAGGGTGCAGGGCGCTAGGGGGGGGCGCCCTGAGCAGCAATGTAAACACCTTGGCTGGCATAAATACACCACATATAACCCCCAGGGCTATATGGATGTATTTTAACCCCTGCCAGAACTCACCAAAAAGCGGGAGAAAAGGCCGCCGAGAAGGAGGCGGAGCCTATCTCCTCAGCACACGGGCGCCATTTTCCATCACAGCTCCGCTGGAAGGACGTCTCCCTGACTCTCCCCTGCAGTCCTGCACTACAGAAAAGGGTAAAAAAGAGAGGGGGGGGCACTAATTTGGCGCAGTTTTAATACTAACAGCAGCTATAAAGGGAAAAGCACATTTTATAGTGGTATTCCTGTCTATATATAGCGCTCTGGTGTGTGCTGGCATACTCTCCCTCTGTCTCCCCAAAGGGCTAGTGGGGTCCTGTCCTCTATCAGAGCATTCCCTGTGTGTGTGCAGTGTGTCGGTACGATTGTGTCGACATGTTTGAGGAGGAAAATGAGATGGAGGCGGAGCAATTGCCTATTATAGAGTTGTCACCCCCTAGGGAGTCGACACCTGAGTGGATGAGCTTATGGAAGGAATTGCGTGACAGTGTCAGCTCTTTACGACAGACAGTTGACGACATGAGACAGCCGGCTACTCAGCTTGTGCCTGTCCAGGGGTCTCAAACGCCATCAGGGGCTTTAAAACGCCCGTTACCTCAAATGGCAGACACAGACACGGATACTGACTCCAGTGTCGATGATGAGGAGACAAACGTGACTTCCACTAGGGCCACACGTTACATGATTGAAGCAATGAAAAATGTATTGCATATCTCTGATAATACAAGTACCACTAAAAAGGGTATTATGTTTGGTGAGAAAAAACTGCCTATAGTTTTTCCTGTATCCGAGGAATTAAATGAAGTGTGTGATGAGGCGTGGGTTTCCCCCGATAAAAAACTGATAATTCCTAAAAGGTTATTGGCATCGTACCCTTTCCCGCCAGAGGATAGGGCACTTTGGGAAACACCCCCTAGGGTGGATAAAGCGCTCACACGCTTGTCTAAACAGGTAGCACTACCCTCTCCTGATACGGCCGCCCTAAAGGAACCTGCCGATAGAAAGCTGGAGAATATCCTAAAATGTATATACACTCACACGGGTGTTATACTGCGACCAGCAATCGCCTCGGCCTGGATGTGCAGTGCGGGCCTGGATGTGCAGTGCGGGCCTGGCGTGGTCGGATTCCCTGACTGAAAATATTGATACCCTAGATAGGGACAGTATATTACTGACTATAGAGCATTTGAGGGATGCATTTCTATATATGCGTGATGCACAGAGGGATATTTGCCGACTGGCATCAAGAGTTAGCGCGCTGTCCATTTCTGCAAGAAGAGGTTTATGGACGCGGCAGTGGTCAGGTGATGCGGATTCTAAAAGGCACATGGAAGTATTGCCTTATAAGGGGGAGGAGTTATTTGGGGTAGGTCTATCAGACCTGGTAGCCACGGCAACTGCTGGAAAATCCACATTTTTACCCCAGGTAGCTTCTCAACCTAAGAAGACGCCGTATTATCAGGCGCAGTCCTTTCGGCCCCATAAGGGCAAGCGAGCAAAAGGCGCCTCATTTCTGCCCCGTGGCAGAGGGAGAGGAAAAAGGCTGCAACAAACAGCCAGTTCCCAGGAACAAAAGCCCTCTCCCGCCTCCGCAAAGTCCTCAGCATGACGCTGGGGCTTTACAAGCGGACTCAGGCACGGTGGGGGCCCGTCTCAAGAAGTTCAGTGCGCAGTGGGCACACTCGCAAGTGGACCCCTGGATCCTTCAGGTGGTATCTCAGGGGTACAAATTGGAATTCGAGACGTCTCCCCCTCGCCGTTTTCTAAAGTCTGCTTTACCGACGTCTCCCTCAGACAGGGAGGCAGTATTGGAAGCCATTCACAAGTTATATTCCCAGCAGGTGATAATCAAGGTACCCCTCCTACAACAGGGAAAGGGGTACTATTCCACACTATTTGTGGTACCGAAGCCGGACAGCTCGGTGAGACCAATTCTAAACCTAAAATCCTTGAACACTTACATACAAAGGTTCAAATTCAAGATGGAGTCACTCAGAGCAGTGATTGCAAACCTGGAAGAAGGGGACTATATGGTGTCTCTGGACATCAAAGATGCTTACCTACATGTCCCAATTTACCCTTCTCACCAAGGGTACCTCAGGTTTGTGGTACAGAACTGTCACTATCAGTTTCAGACGCTGCCGTTTGGATTGTCCACGGCACCCCGGGTCTTTACCAAGGTAATGGCCGAAATGATGATACTCCTTCGAAGGAAGGGAGTTTTAGTTATCCCTTACCTGGACGATCTCCTGATAAGGGCAAGATCCAGGGAACAGTTGGAAGTCGGAGTAGCACTATCTCAGATAGTGCTGCGCCAGCACGGTTGGATTCTCAATATTCCAAAATCGCAGCTGATCCAGACGACACGACTTCTATTCCTAGGGATGATCCTGGACACAGTCCAGAAAAAGGTGTTTCTCCCGGAGGAGAAAGCCAGGGTGTTATCCGAACTAGTCAGAAATCTCCTAAAACCAGGCCAAGTCTCAGTGCATCAATGCACAAGGGTCCTGGGAAAGATGGTGGCTTCTTACGAAGCAATCCCATTCGGCAGATTCCACGCAAGAACCTTCCAGTGGGATCTGCTAGACAAATGGTCCGGGTCGCATCTTCAGATGCATCAGCGGATAATCTTGTCACCAAGGACAAGGGTGTCTCTCCTGTGGTGGTTGCAGAGTGCTCATCTTCTAGAGGGCCGCAGATTCGGCATTCAGGACTGGGTCCTGGTGACCACGGATGCCAGCCTGAGAGGCTGGGGAGTAGTCACACAGGGAAGAAATTTCCAGGGCTTGTGGTCAAGCCTGGAGATATCACTTCACATAAATATCCTGGAGCTAAGGGCCATCTACAATGCTCTAAGCCTAGCAAGACCACTGCTTCAAGGTCAGCCGGTGCTGATCCAGTCAGACAACATCACGGCGGTCGCCCACGTAAACAGACAGGGCGGCACAAGAAGCAGGAGGGCAATGGCAGAAGTTGCAAGGATTCTTCGCTGGGCGGAAAATCACGTGATAGCACTGTCAGCAGTGTTCATTCCGGGGGTGGACAACTGGGAAGCAGACTTCCTCAGCAGACACGACCTCCACCCGGGAGAGTGGGGACTTCACCCAGAAGTCTTCCACATGATTGTGAACCGTTGGGAAAAACCAAAGGTGGACATGATGGCGTCCCGCCTCAACAAAAAACTAGACAGGTATTGCGCCAGGTCAAGGGACCCTCAGGCAATAGCTGTGGACGCTCTGGTAGCACCGTGGGTGTACCAGTCAGTGTATGTCTCCCTCCTCTGCCTCTCATACCCAAGGTACTGAGAATCATAAGAAGGAGAGGAGTAAGGACTATACTCGTGGCTCCGGATTGGCCAAGAAGGACTTGGTACCCGGAACTTCAAGAGATGCTCACAGAGGACCCGTGGCCTCTACCTCTAAGAAAGGACCTGCTCCAGCAGGGACCCTGTCTGTTCCAAGACTTACCGCGGCTGTGTTTGACGGCATGGCGGTTGAACGCCGGATCCTGAAGGAAAAAGGCATTCCGGATGAAGTCATCCCTACCCTGATCAAAGCCAGGAAGGATGTAACCGTACAGCATTATCACCGCATTTGGCGTAAATATGTTGCGTGGTGCGAGGCCAGGAAGGCCCCTACAGAGGAATTTCAACTGGGTCGTTTCCTGCATTTCCTGCAAACAGGACTGTCTATGGGCCTAAAATTTGGGTCCATTAAGGTTCAAATTTCGGCCCTGTCGATTTTCTTCCAGAAAGAACTGGCTTCAGCCAGGCGTGTCTCAGAATTGGCGGCTTTATCCTATAAAAGCCCTTACCTAATTTTTCATACGGACAGGGCAGAATTGAGGACTCGTCCTCAATTTCTCCCTAAGGTGGTTTCAGCGTTTCATTAGAACCAGCCTATTGTGGTACCTGTGGCTACTAGGGACTTGGAGGACTCCAAGTTGCTGGACGTAGTCAGGGCCCTGAAAATATATGTTTCCAGGACGGCTGGAGTCAGAAAATCTGACTCGCTGTTTATCCTGTATGCACCCAACAAGCTGGGTGCTCCTGCTTCTAAGCAGACTATTGCTCGTTGGATTTGTAGTACAATTCAGCTTGCACATTCTGTGGCAGACCTGCCACAGCCAAAATCTGTAAAAGCCCATTCCACAAGGAAGGTGGGCTCATCTTGGGCGGCTGCCCGAGGGGTCTCGGCTTTACAACTTTGCCGAGCAGCTACTTGGTCAGGGGCAAACACGTTTGCTAAATTCTACAAATTTGATACCCTGGCTGAGGAGGACCTGGAGTTCTCTCATTCGGTGCTGCAGAGTCATCCGCACTCTCCCGCCCGTTTGGGAGCTTTGGTATAATCCCCATGGTCCTTACGGAGTTCCCAGCATCCACTAGGACGTCAGAGAAAATAAGAATTTACTTACCGATAATTCTATTTCTCGTAGTCCGTAGTGGATGCTGGGCGCCCATCCCAAGTGCGGATTGTCTGCAATACTTGTACATAGTTATTGTTACAAAAATCGGGTTATTATTGTTGTGAGCCATCTTTTCAGAGGCTCCTCTGTTATCATGCTGTTAACTGGGTTCAGATCACAGGTTGTACGGTGTGATTGGTGTGGCTGGTATGAGTCTTACCCGGGATTCAAAATCCTTCCTTATTGTGTACGCTCGTCCGGGCACAGTATCCTAACTGATGCTTGGAGGAGGGTCATAGGGGGAGGAGCCAGTGCACACCAGGTAGTCCTAAAGCTTTACTTTTGTGCCCAGTCTCCTGCGGAGCCGCTATTCCCCATGGTCCTTACGGAGTTCCCAGCATCCACTACGGACTACGAGAAATAGAATTATCGGTAAGTAAATTCTTATTTTTTCCTCCTCTTCCTCTCATCCCAAAGGTGTTGAGAATAATAAGAAAAGGAGGAGTTCGGACAATTCTCATTGTTCCAGATTGGCCACGAAGGGCCTGGTACCCGGAATTGCAGGAGATGCTCACAGAAGATCCGTGGCCTCTTCCTCTAAGACAGGACCTGTTGCAACAGGGGCCCTGTCTGTTCCAAGACTTACCGTGGCTGCGTTTGACGGCATGGCGGTTGAACGCCAGATCCTAGCGGAAAAGGGCATTCCGGATGAGGTCATTCCTACTCTGATAAAGGCTAGGAAGGATGTCACAGCTAAACATTATCACCGTATATGGCGTAAATATGTTGCTTGGTGTGAGGCCAGGAATGCTCCTACGGAAGAATTCCATCTGGGCCGTTTCCTTCACTTTCTACAAACTGGAGTGAATTTGGGCCTAAAATTAGGCTCCATTCAGGTTCAGATTTCGGCATTATCCATTTTCTTTCAAAAAGAATTGGCTTCACTTCCAGAAATACAAACTTTTGTAAAGGGAGTGCTTTATAATCAGCCTCCTTTTGTACCTCCGGTGGCGCCTTGGGATCTTAACGTGGTTTTGAGTTTCCTTAAGTCGCACTGGTTTGAACCACTTCAGACAGTAGAGTTAAAATATCTCACTTGGAAGGTGGTCATGTTGTTGGCCTTAGCTTCGGCTAGGCGAGTGTCAGAATTGGCGGCTTTGTCTCACAAAAGCCCCTATCTAGTTTTCCATATGGATAGGGCGGAATTGCGGACCTGTCCTCAAATCTTGCCTAAGGTGGTGTCATCCTTTCATATGAACCAACCTATTGTGGTGACGGTGGCTACACGAGACTTGGAGGATTCCGAGTATCTGGATGTAGTCAGGGCTTTGAAAATTTACGTGGCCAGGACGGCCAAAGTCAGAAAAACTGAAGCGCTGTTTATCCTGTATGCAGCCAACAAGGTTGGCGCTCCTGCTTCAAAGCAGACTATTGCTCGCTGGATCTGTACCACGATTCAGCAGGCGCATACGACGGCTAGATTGCCGTTACCTAAATCAGTCAAGGCCCATTCCACTAGGAAAGTGGGCTCTTCTTGGGCGGCTGCCCGAGGGGTCTCGGCACTACAGCTGTGCCGAGCGGCTACTTGGTCAATGGAAAACACGTTTGCGAAATTCTACAAATTTGATACCCTGGCTGAGGAGGACCTCCTGTTTGCTCAATCGGTGCTGCAGAGTCATCCGCACTCTCCCGCCCGTATGGGAGCTTTGGTATAATCCCCATGGTCCTTACGGAGTCCCCAGCATCCTCTAGGTTGTAAGAGAAAATAAGATTTTAAACCTACCGGTAAATCTTTTTCTCGTAGTCCGTAGAGGGTGCTGGGCGCCTGTCCCAAGTGCGGACTACTTCTGCAAGACTTGTATATAGTTTTGCTTACATAAGGGTTATGTTATGGTTGCTTTCAGTTTCCGACTGAAGCTATATTGAATTTCATACTGTTAACTGGTTAGTTTATCACAAGTTATACGGTGTGATTGGTGTGGGCTGGTATGAATCTTGCCCTTGGTTTAACAAAAATCCTTTCCTTGTACTGTCAGTCTCCTCTGGGCACAGTTTCTCTAACTGAGGTCTGGAGGAGGGGCATAGAGGGAGGAGCCAGTGCACACCCAAATCCTAAAGTCTTTCTTAAAGTGCCCATGTCTCCTGCGGAACCCGTCTATCCCCATGGTCCTTACGGAGTCCCCAGCATCCTCTACGGACTACGAGAAAAAGATTTACCGGTAGGTTTAAAATCTTATTTTCTCCCAATGGAAAAAGCCCAGGAACTCCAGAACATGGTCAAGGACCTGTTAAAGCCAAAAAGAGTGTCCGTTCATCACTGCACTCGAGTATTGGGAGAGATGGTGGCGGCCTACGAGGCCATTCCATTCGGCAGGTTCCATGCAAGGACTTTTCAGTGGGACCTTCTGGACAAGTGGTCCGGGTCCCATCTGCAGATGCATCGGAAGATAACCCTGTCCCCCAGGGCCAGGGTCTCTCTCTCCTGTGGTGGCTCCAGAGTACTCGCCTTCTAGAGGGTCGCAGGTTCGGCATTCAAGATTGGGTTCTTGTGACCACGGACGCGAGCCTCCGAGGATGGGGAGCAGTCACACAAGGAAAAAATTTTCAGGGAATATGGTCAAGCCAGGAGGCTTGTCTACACATCAATGTGCTGGAATTAAGGGCCATATACAACGGCCTGCGACAGGCGGAGAATCTTCTTCGCAACCTACCTGTTCTGATGCAGTCAAACAACATCACAGCTGTGGTGCATGTAAACCGCCAGGGCGGGACAAGAAGCAGAGCAGCAATGGCAGCAGCCACCAGGATTCTTCGCTGGGCGGAAAATCATGTAAGCGCTCTGTCAGCGGTCTTCATTCCGGGAGTAGACAACTGGGAAGCAGACTTCCTCAGCAGACACGTTCTCCATTCAGGAGAGTGGGGACTTCATCAAGAAGTCTTTGCAGAGGTGACAAGTTGTTGGGGACTTCCTCAAATAGACACGATGGCGTCACGCCTCAACAGAAAGCTTCGGACGTATTGTTCCAGGTCAAGGGACCCTCAGGCAGTGGCAGTGGACGCCCTGGTGACACCGTGGGTGTTTCAGTCGGTCTATGTGTTCCCTCCACTTCCTCTCATCTCAAAGATATTGAGAATCATAAGACGAACAAGAGTGCAGACAAAAAAAGGTGGGGTGAGACCGCGCTGAATTTGATGGATACAACAAGTAGTGTAAATAAAAACACAATTTATTCCTAAAATAAATGCAATAGGTTTCAGTTAAAAACTAAGTACATGTAAGACAAATGCATGTCAGATACAGTTGGTATATGGTCTAAATTTCATAAGACAGTTCTATGGGGTTACCTTTGATAAAGCTGCAAGCTGACTGCAGCGAAACGCGTCAGGTGTACCAGGGACCCCCGCCAGGAGTTGTTCTGAAGGAGGACCGAACCATCCCCTAAACTTCGTCCAGACGATCCATCTAAACTCTGAGACTACAAATAGCAATAACCGCACAAAAGGACTGCGTCAACCGTAATGCATGAGGAGCTCTCCACTAAAAAGAATCTGGAGCATACTACCCTCTAACGGTAAACTGCCTATCTATTGGATATTGCTTATCTCTGAGACTGTTGTTTATGCTGGACTGTAGACTTGTAGGGGAAAACAATCCGGAACGGTCACCTCAAAACTTCTAAATCTCAAACATTACATACCTGGCGTATTGGGTAACCCCATAGAACTGTCTTATGAAATTTAGACCATATACCAACTGTATCTGACATGCATTTGTCTTACATGTACTTAGTTTTTAACTGAAACCTATTGCATTTATTTTAGGAATAAATTGTGTTTTTATTTACACTACTTGTTGTATCCATCAAATTCAGCGCGGTCTCACCCCACCTTTTTTTGCACTGTAAACGGGAGTGACTTCCCTTATTTCAGAGACTGCTGCTTGGTGAAACATCTCCTACCTCAAGCGCCCGAGCACCCTAGGGTATCCAAGAGTGCAGACAATACTCATTGTTCCAGATTGGCCTCGAAGGGCCTGGTATTCAGATCTTCAGGAAATGCCCTCAGAAGATCCGTGACCTCTTCCTCTCAGGGAGGACCTGTTATTACAGGGGCCCTGTGTGTTCCAAGACTTACCGCGGTTAAGTTTGACGGCATGGCGGTTGAACACCAAATCCTAGCTAGGAAAGGTATTCCGGGTAAAGTCATCCCTACTCTAATTAAAGCTAGGAAGGAGGTAACGGCGAAACACTATCAGGTGTGGATATGGGCCTGAAGTTAGGCTCCATTAAGGTGCAGATTTCGGTCTTATCTATATTCTTTCAGAAGGATTTGGCTTCTCTCCCAGAAGTCCAGACTTTTGTAAAGGGAGTGTTGCACATCCAACCTCCTTTTGTGCCTCCGGTGGCACCATGGGACCTTAACGTGGTGTTACAGTTCCTTAAATCACACTGGTTTGATCCTCTTCAAACGGTTGAATTGAAGTTACTCACTTGGAAAGTGGTCGTGTTATTGGCCTTGGCATCTGCAAGGCGGGTGTCCGAATTGGCGGCTTTGTCTCACAAGAGCCCCTATCTGATTTTCCATGCGGATCGAGCAGATTTGTGGACTCGTCCTCATTTTCTGCCTAAGGTGGTTTCGTCATTTCATATGAACCAACCTATTGTGGTGCCTGTGGCTACAGGTGCTTTGGAGGATTCCAAGTCCCTTGATGTAGTCAGGGCCTTCAAGATTTATGTGGCCAGAACGGCTAGGGTTAGGAAAACAGAAGCACTGTTTGTCCGGTATGCGGCCAACAAGGTTGGCGCTCCTGCGTATAAGCAGACTATTGCTCGCTGGATCGGTAACACGATTCAGCAGGCTCATTCTACGGCTGGACTGCCGGTTCCAAATTCGGTTAAGGCCCGTTCCACTAGGAAGGTGAGCTCTTTTTGGTCGGCTGCCCGAGGCGTCTCGGCATTACAGCTTTGCCGAGCTGCTACTTGTTTGGGTTCAAACACTTTTTTGCAAAATTCTACAAGTTTGATACCCTGGCTGATGGGGACCTCATGTTTGCTCAATCGGTGCTGCAGAGTCATCCGCACTCTCCCGCCCGGTCTGGAGCTTTGGTATAATCCCCATGGTCCTTACGGAGTCCCCAGCATCCTCTAGGACGTAAGAGAAAATAAGATTTTAAACCTACCGGTAAATGTTTTTCTCCTAGTCCGTAGAGGATGCTGGGCGCCCGTTCCAGTGCGGACAAATTCTGCAAGGCTTGAATATAGTTGTTGCATACATAAGGGTTATGTTACAGTTGTGTTCAGTCTCTGGCTGATACTGTTTTGTTCATGCTGTTAACTGGTTTATTATATACCATGTTGTACGGTATGTATGGTGTGGGCTGGTATGTATCTCGCCCTTAGATTAACAAAAATCCTTTCCTCGTACTGTCCGTCTCCTCTGGGCACAGTCCTAACTGAGGTCTGGAGAAGGGGCATAGAGGGAGGAGCCAGTGCACACCCATTCTAAAGTCTTACAGTGCCCATGTCTCCTGCGGAGCCGTCTATACCCCATGGTCCTTACGGAGTCCCCAGCATCCTCTACGGACTAGGAGAAAAATATTTACCGGTAGGTTTAAAATCTTATTTTTTCTGTTGGTGTTTCCATAATGCAGTAAGCACTGTATGCACGGAAAAGGTAAATCTAGATACACAGGTGCTAAAAAAGTATTGTGAACTCTAATTTTCTCAAGGTAGAAGATGGGTCTACTTGGGAAATAAAAATGACTTAACTTATGCAGCTTGTCTCCAGTCGCAACATCAATCTGAGTATCTAGCCATAGAAAAAATGCTGTCTAAAAGTTCTGCCGTTAACTGATGATCTGTGTCTATCTGCAGGCAGAAGGATGGCCCTGTTAGACAGAGCAGTGAGAATTCTAATTTCCCAGTCCTGGCAGGCTGCCCACAAACAGACCTTCAGGTAAGTATCTTGCAGCATATTTACATTTCAGAATTGCACCATAACCCTCTCCTCTTCCCCGGGATCCAACTCCAGACCAGACTGTTTATACAGTCCTATTGGATACCTGGCCACAGATTCTACATTTAATCTATGCATACACACCCATCCTATTTTGCTGCAGATCTCCAATCTGCCTCTGCTGAAACAATCTGCTGTTGTCTCACCGTAAACACGTTTTCCATCTTTGACAGACTTGCTGCCACTCACAGGGTAGACTCATTGGGAGTAGACTTGGACATACTATTCTCAGGAGGGGTGTGGCATGGAAGGTAGATAGTAACTAGGTCGACAGTGTCTAGGTCGACCACTATTGGTTGACAGTAACTAGGTCGACAGGGTGTCTAAGGTCAAAAGGTCAACATGAGTTTTTAATGTTTTCTCTAACGTCCTAGAGGATGCTGGGGACTCCGTAAGGACCATGGGGATAGACGGGCTCCGCAGGAGACATGGGCACTTTAAGAAAGACTTTGACTCTGGGTGTGCACTGGCTCCTCCCTCTATGCCCCTCCTCCAGACCTCAGTTTGATACTGTGCCCAGTGGAGACTGGGTGCATATCAGGAGCTCTCCTGAGTTTCCTGTAAAGAAAGCATTTTAGTTAGGTTTTTTATGTTCAGGGAGCCTGCTGGCAACAGACTCCCTGCATCGAGGGACTGAGGGGAGAGAAACAGACCTACTTCTGTGAGTTTCAGGGCTCTGTTTCTTAGGCTACTGGGCACCATTAGCTCCAGAGGGATCGGTACGCAGGTCTCACCCTAGCCGTCCGTCCCAGAGCCGCGCCGCCGTCCTCCTCGCAGAGCTGGAAGATAGAAGCCGGGTGAGTATTGAGGAAAAGACATCAGAGGCGGCAGTAGACACCTTGATTTTCATAGAGGTAACGCACAGCACTGCAGCTGTGCGCCATTGCTCCCATTCACCTCACACACCTCGGTCACTGTAAGGGTGCAGGGCGCAGGGGGGGGCGCCCTGGGCAGCAATATAAACCTCTCCTGTGGCATATATATATATATATATATATATATATATATATATACACATGTACAGCTGGGCACTGTACATGTATATAAAGAGCCCCCGCCATGTTATTAAGAAATTTGAGCGGGATAGAAGCCCGCCGACGAGGGGGCGGGGCTTCTCCCTTAGCACTCACCAGCGCCATTTTTCTCCACAGCACCGCTGAGAGGAAGCTCCCCGGACTCTCCCCTGCTTAACACACGGTGAAAGAAGGGTTTTAAAGTAGAGGGGGGGCACATAATTGGCGCATATACATAACAAAAGCGCTACTGGGTAAACACACTGTGTTTTTTCCTGGGTCATATAGCGCTGGGGTGTGTGCTGGCATTCTCTCTCTCTGTCTCTCCAAAGGGCCTGGTGGGGAACCTGTCTTCAGAAAAGAGCTTCCCTGTGTGTGTGTGTGGTGTGTCGGTATGCGTGTGTCGACATGTCTGAGATTGAAGGCTCACCTAAGGAGGAGGGGGAGTGTATGAATGTTAGGTCTCCGTCGGCAGTGCCGACACCTGACTGGATATGTGGAATGTTTTAAGTGCTAATGGTAATTTATTGCACAAAAGATTAGACAAAGCTGAAGCTGGGGTACAGTCAGGGAGTCAACCCAGGCCTGTCCCAATGTCGCCTGGATCTTCGGGGTCTCAGAAGCGCCCACTATCCCAAATAGTTGACACAGATACCGACACGGATTCAGACTCCAGTGTCGACTACGATGATGCAAAATTACAGCCAAAGGTGGCTAAATGTATTCGATATATGATTATCGCAATAAAAGATGTTTTGCATATCACTGAGGATATGCAAAACATCGAGGGTACACATTGTCAAAGTCAGAAAAATATCACTATGCACACTGCCATATTTGCACCTCATACATGTCCGCGCTGCGCATGCGGGCGCTCTCCCGTGCGTGCGCATACCCGCTGTTACGTGCACCCGCAGGCGCACTGTATGCGCATTTACGGTAGAGTTTCTGTGTGCCCAGCGTGCGACTCAATCGTTACATAATTCAACCATATAATGTATTTTATAAGTTAATATTCCCCTGAGTCCAACAGGTATCAGTGGGTCTCAAATGGCTCTTTGACCTTAGAGATCCCCCAAACAATAGTTTGCATGTTGTGAGGGCTTCACATCTTCATATGCATAGCTAAAGCACAGGAATAGTAATTGAAGATTAATTGTATTCCGAATCAGTATCTTTCCCGCAGACAGAGTACAATAGCCTTTAATTACACTGAGCTTTGAGACTCAATGAGGAGGGCCAACACCTGTGTTTACGAAATGGGGCTGGATTTGTATACAGAAGAATGATTGCTGAGATGTCATTGTCTCAACTGAGAGTGGACAGTGGGACAGTATTCGCCAAACAATAGCTTCCCACAAGACAGGAATGTGTTGGTCATCACCCATTGTTTTGCATAACCAAGGCCACTGATGCAGCTGGCTCACATGCTGTGAGGGACACACACACACATCTTGTTGTTGACACACCCCCACAGCTGGAATGAGGGTATGATATACCCACTGGAGATCACAGGACTCACTCACACAATCACACAGCTACCTGACACACAGCAAGCATGGCTGGATCATCACCAGGCTCCTTACGAGAGGCTAAGTACCATAATCTCAATATCTCATGGCTGATTGGCATAGAGTAGTTTTAAATGTGTGTTTTGTGGTGGGGTAGTTGTGGAATGATGGGTAAGCATAGAGTGGTTGGTTTGGAGAAACAAATGGCTTGGGGATGGTGAGGCTTGCGCAGCTGTGTGATTGTAACTTGTTTGTGCTGAATACTCTGTGAAGTCTGTGATGAAGTGGAACATTAGACAACCTGTAGCATAGCATTTGTGGTATTTGTTTGCCTATGGAGATTTAATAAGATGGTTCTAGGAAGTTGGATTGAAATTGTGAAAGGTGATTTAGATTGTTTGGAATTGTAAAATCAGAACATATGCATTGTTTTGAGGCTTGGACATTTTGGAATAAAATGGAGTCTTGTGTTTTCTGCTATGTGATTGTGGTGTAGTAGAGAGTGCCATGTGTTTGGACCTGCAAATCTAAAATGGCTGCTGCCGGGTATTTTCCCCTCCCCCTTTCAGCCATGTGGTGTAGTCTTTGGAATCAAGTGGAGTTTTCCCAAAATGGAGTCTAGCTTCTGCCCCATGCGGCATTGTAGGGACAATTGTGTTGCTGGGTGTTGTGTATATAGGGACAGGCAGCATGGGTAAGCTCAAGTACTTTCTAAACAAAGATTCTCAGCATTGACTGACTGCGCAGCGATTGTTCCTCACATGTGTAAGTGTTTCTCCGCAATCATATTAATCTTCTTGTTACTCTGAGCCAATCTCTCTCAATCTCTCTCTCTCTCTCCTTCTCTTTCTCTCTTATTTTCCCTTAAATAGTAATTGTATTGTATTGTATTTCCTGTGTAGTTATCTGGTTAGGTAGTCTGCAATATTGTAGTGTATGACTTGTATTGTGTTAAATTCTTTTGCAAGTATATCATTCATAATATATATTTAGGCGTTGGACCCTGAGCACGGTATCTGTGTATTTCTTATAGTATTAAGTAATCTCAGAGCGTCAGTGACGCTCGAACAGCTTTAAAGGTAATAAGGTTATACTGTGTTGCATCTACACTCTCCCACTACACAGAGGTTTACAGTATAAGTACATTCCTTAAGGTATAGTTAAGGGAGTACCCTTGCGGTACTTTTTACGCCAATTGCGTACTGTGTTCTTTAACCTTTAACGTGTTTTTAATAGGACAAATATTATAGACATTGTCAATTGGGGAGCTCCTCCGGTCTTCACATATCTGCACTAGGTAACTTCAGCAGACATTATCGGTCAGCAAAGAGTGGAAGGTAGTATCCCTCGTTAAACCGTTTGGAGGTCGGGGATACTGCAGTGCTGACCAGATAAGCGCCTGCTTCACTTGGTAAGGAGTGCTGAGGGAATTCGGGAACTGGAAGGTAAGAACAGTACGTTATTGTCTTTGTAAATCTGGTTTTTATTTCTATTTGGTGCCAACTGCACACGCAGATTGGATGGTTTGTCTGTTTAAATAGGTTTAAAATTATTTTTAATCGCTCTGCATAGCGTGATAACTAAAAGGGGCTGGCATGATGATTTTTCTTTGTGACAAAAGGTCTGTCCCCCATTTTGTGTAAACCTCATGGATGGGGGAGGAGCAGCGGCCATTTTGGGAAGGTCAAATTTTTTCCCCCCCTAAAATGGCTGATTTTCAAGAAATAATCAGCCATCCACTGTCAAAAAGAAATCATCATTTAATGAGTTTTTTTTCAATGCATTTGTTTAGTCCATATCATAGTCAATCATAAGTAGTTCAGATACAGTTTAATAACAGTTAATAATAAATTAAATATTTGATTTAAGAACGATACACAGATAAAACAAAGTTGTTGTTTTTTGTTTGTTTTTTTCTTTTGGTTTCCTTACCACCCTACTCTGCTTGGTGCAGGATGGCCATTGAAATGCAGATGAACCTGTGTGACTGGTTAGGTTCCCTAGCAGTGTTGAAATAAATCGCCTTTTACAGAGTTACTGTAGTTAAAAAGCAATTCATATGCAAATTAGAAGCACTGAATAAGGTCTAAATGTCTATATGTCTGTGCTTACATCAATGTATGTTATTAGATTAAATTTAGAATTGCATTTTCATCTGTGTACTTTCACATATCTCACCTTCCTGTTTGCCATTTGCATTGATAAACGTGCTAAAAGAGATTTGCCGCTATTTTATAGTTTAAGAGTAAAGGTAACATAGTTAAAGTATAGACAAACACACAGTTTTTGCCTGGGAGATAAGGCGAAGTCAGTGTGGTGTGCGGTAGATGATCAAGGATCATCTACATTGATAAACATATAAATTGTGTTACGGTGGATCTTTATTTTGCGTACACGTGTCTCTAACAAAAACTGAGATTTGTGCACGCAAACCAAAGGCCGACGCACGCAGCGTAAATTACGCAACGGAGCGTCTGGGTACGCCCACGTAACTCAAAACACAAGTTTTTCTCCTCTCCTCTCAACGCGATAAGTAGCGCCACGCGGTAAATAACGCCAGGCGATAAATCGCACAAATCTAGTTTAACATTCCAAATTTAAATTAACAGATCCTTCTCCTAATTGGTAACACATCTGGTCTAAAGAAAAATTTCTGCGCAGAAATAGAAATAGAAACAAAAGTGTATATGCGGTGAGTGAGTGTTTGTTTTTACAATTTTTAAGGTTGAACCACAAGAAAAGTCGAGTACTCGTGAGGTACATGCGTGTAAGTGACGTACATGGTGGCTAGGGAGGCATCCCTGGTTAAATATACAATTTGAGCATTAGAGTGTAACAGACCAGGAGGTCATACTGTAACAGACCAGGAGGTCATAACAGACCAGCAGGTTCAGGTACAGCAGACAAGGAAGTCCGCTATACAGTCCACAGGCACAACACCAAGAAAGGGTTGGTGCAACACCCATATAGGCCATATAAGCTCTGGCTGAAGGAATTCGCAGCCGAAATTTTCGATTCCGTTGGTCGCTCAGTACATAAGATTAGTTGCTTGTGCACTAAACGATTGTACCGCACGTAATTGTGTACATTAGTTAGTAATCTGACCTAGTACCATTAGAGTAAAGGGGTCACAAACGCTATTTGTACATTCTAACGTGATTTGTGTAAATTTTTTTTATTTTAAGGGAAGTTCGCTGCTCACTCAGGAACTATCCAGCAACCAATAGTTACTGGAAAGAGTAAGTGTTCTTCGGATCACCCTCACAGGTTCCAGTAAATAGAGGTTCAGGTCGCAGGGGCCCTAGGTCGAGTACGCCAGCACCATATCGGTGTGATCAGGTCGTATTGGTCGGCGTGGGCGAGTGAGTGGGGTACTCGGTAAACCGCCACAGTCAGCCTATTTTGAACATTTTGGTTTGCGTAAGGGTTGGCTGAATAAAGCAACACTTTCAAACTATGGGGGCCACTTGTTCAGGTAGGGGGCGATCAACCTCGGTTCGGGTTGATTCAGTGAACCGACCAATTGGGTCGGCAAGGTATGTAATGTGTGAGAAATACGGAAGTCACACAGAAAGTTTATGTGATGAATGGGAGAGAATGACTAGACATGACGGGGAGAAATTCCCAAGAGTAGGTAGCTTCAGCCTAGAAGTGTTAACGAATTTAAGGAGAAGGATAGATCTCATTAAATCAGCAAAGAGACGAATCAAGCATTATGATCATTTGCAGTTATGGCAACAGGAAGGTGAATTACAAAGAGATTTAATTGACTTACCTAACTTTCATCTTGAGAGGAGAGACATGGCAATGGAGAGGATTATGGTTGCAGAGAAATGGCACAATGTTGTACGATAAAAATGCACTTAGTAACTGTATTAAGAATGAAAGTGTTAAATGTAATAATGTTTATGAAAATGAAAGTGTAAAAATTACAAATGTTAACCTGTGCAAGTCGCACCCCATGTTAAACTTCCCTCAGGATTACCAACAAGAAAGTGAGCCCAGAACGATGTCGGCACCTCTTCCAGAAGCCATCCTACAAGACATCCAGGTGGACGCGACCAAATTGGTAAAGGCAATAATCAAACCCCCTAACGGAGGGTCAGGTGAGGTCGTGTCCACAGGTACGTACAATGTTTTATATCACGCACAAACAAATGTACCCCATATTGTAAGACCAAAACAAGGTGATGTAATTGAGTTTAGTCCTGTCAGGGTGAATCACAGTCCCCAATGGGAAGACTGACGATCAGGGAATCATTCCCGTCAAGGACAGTGCAATGCGCCATCCCTGGTCCCGGACAGAATTGAGATCAATCATGTCTGATTACCCAGATCCTAGGAAAGATCTAAGTGTATGATCAAAGATTCACAAAAGGTATATGAACCCCCTAGACAACGACATAATCATGGTATCCAAGGAGTCAGAGAAGTACAGGGAAAGCGGTTGATGGTGATGAGCATCCAAGCGTTTGAGGAGGCATCAAATCAACCAAAACCCCAGGCCATTGGCACATGGAGGAACTTAAGGATTTGTGATCTGTGCAAAAGAGAAGGGCATTATGCCAGTAACTGCAACAGCCCACATAAAATCAGACCCCCTAGACATGAAAATGAGCAAAAGTTAGGACACACCAAATTATAATCAGGGATCATATAGGAAGAATTTTGGGCCACACCCATAATATGTGGTCAGGAAAGGTGATCATTAGAACTGATGGTAAGCCTGAGGTAACGGTTAATAAATTGGGAGGTCATTCCCTGAAGACACAGGAATGACCGGGTGAAACGTTGTAAATGTATCTGTGAAATGTTTTCTTTTTCTCTCTCCCCACCTCTGACGATTATTAGTAAGAACTCAAACATTGCATATCCGCTTGGTCTTTGCAGAAGTCTACCAAACCCCAGCATGACCTATCCGCACCAATGTATTCTGGCCAGATACAGACAATGGAATATGGAAGTGCTGGGGGGAGGGACGGCGCAAAGAAACCATTGGACATGTAGATATGACAGCCTGACGATCTGACAATGTTTAAAAAAATGTTTGAAAAATGTTTTTTTTCTCTTTTCCTATTGTATTGTTGGTTATTGGAGATTTATGTAATATATATATGCATATGAAGTGTTCTCTCTCTCTTTTTTTTTTTTTTTTTTTTTTTCTCTCTTCTCACTCATGTTTTCATGTTTTAAAGATGGTATGTCACACATCAGTTAGACAAATGGTAATGCAAGATTTTTGCTCCTTACAGAAAGATCGCTGGTTTGGAGGGAATATTGCATCACCAGAATGTTCGTTTGGAAGACTGAGAGACAGCACCTTTGAGAAGACAGCAGAACAAGAAGAACAACAAGACGAGAGAACTAATTATCGTAACAAGTTACTCTCCCCCTCAAACTGATTTTCTGTACCCCATTACAAATTTCTTCTTTTCTCCTCCTGTAAGATGGACTTGCCCCGAGAGACTGTGATATGGATTTTCCTGTTGACCATGATGTTAACCAGAACAGTCTGTTCCGGCGAGAGTACCAGTGAGGTCGAGAAAGGATCCAGAAAGGTTCCGATGACTGAGACGGAGGTGTAAATTTCCAATAGCAACACAACCACCAAGCAAAGGCGAGTACCGGAAACGATCTAGCAGCCATGTTATTTGTAAACATTGTGAAGGATTGTTAGTTGAAGAAAACTGTATCTGTAGGCTCTGTGACAACGTAGTGGAGGATGGGTGCATTAAGAAATGCCAATCCAGTTTTAATATCCATATGGACCGGCATCCATTGAGTGACTATCACTCCTTAGTGGGTAGTGTGTTAAATAAAACAGATTGTTGGGTATGCTCTCAAGTACCTCAAGGTCATAGCAAACCAGGGCTAGTACCATTTCCTTTAACGTTAGGGGAGGTACTTGAGTTAAGTGGTGGGAGACCGGTGGACAGGAGGTTTAATATCTCCAGCCCTCCTAGTTTGAAGCTCCACCAATACCATGTGGATAGGTCCCTATTATGTTTTAACATCTCCAATCCCCGAAAGCCGGGAAATTGGGAAGTGTCATGGAGTAACCAAACCATGACCTTTTCGCATAGAGCAGATAGAATGCCCACAGATACAGAGCTTATACGCCACATAGCCAGTAGAGGAAAATCTTTCCGATATAGGTATACCTTAGGAAATAGGATTACGAGAGTTGGAGAGGTATCACTAGGATACTGTGCACATATCGTACAAACTGATACGTGTACTAAGCAGATGGGAGAATTAGGATTAGGAGATTTCACATGGAAGATGTGTAACATGGTTATGTCCTACTCCGTCCCATATGTTCTCCCCGATGATGCATATTTCATATGCGGGAGGAAGGCGTATAAGTGGCTTGCCCCAAACTCTGAAGGATTGTGTTATATTGGAAAAGTACTACCTGAGGTAATGAGTCTAAGGAGTGAGGAAACTGTAATCCCAATGGACTTGATTTATGACCCAACGGTAGAAACAATGATGTAATGAAAATGCGATTATACGGTCCGTTTCTTTCACCTGTTTTTCCGTTTTCCTCCAAGGTAAAAAGACCCACTTGGACGAGGAATTTGATGAGCCGATATACAGACAACAGATGGATTAAAGAAGAAGTTCTGACAACCTTATACACAGATTTTTGATGAACTATGCCATGGATCCCCAGTTTCCCTAGAAATTTTAAAATTACGCTAGCCCAACACTTTTGTAAATATATGGACATTGACAGCTTTTGCTCGCACCTAATGGGCAAAAGCACAAAGAAGACTGCATTCAACAGACACCGAACAAGACCTCAATCGACGAATGTTCATTAACCTGACATAGAATACCACTGCATTTACCGTAATTATGTCTTATCTTCATCTCTACAACCCTCAGGTAATTATACACATAGTCGATAGGGAATACAGGCACAGATATCAGCAAGCACATATTCCCCCATTCATGTATCATCAACTAAAATGTGCTCCCCCATTTTGTTACAACCACAGCCGAAAAGAGCTCGGTAAAGTTTGACAGCCCATCCACAGACCCGTACCACGGGATAAGAAGGAATTCAAATGTATACTTCGCAATACCTCGAAGCTTGATTTAAAACACGTACGGCACGATGATACATGACCCCCCAAACATGGATTCATACACACATGCTTTTGCTATCTCACTAGGTCATACCCTTTTCACACCTTCTCTTTCTCCTCCCCAACCCAACCATGGAAATGTATTTACACTTGACATATATTTTTCTCCTTTTGAAATGTTTTAGGAAGTGGCAGTTATTGTTAACTGCCAAAGAGTGGACTGTCAAAGTCAGAAAAATATCACTATGCACACTGCCATATTTGCACCTCATACATGTCCGCGCTGCGCATGCGGGCGCTCTCCCGTGCGTGCGCATACCCGCTGTTACGTGCACCCACAGGCGCACTGTATGCGCATTTACGGTAGAGTTTCTGTGTGCCCAGCGTGCGACTCAATCGTTACATAATTCAACCATATAATGTATTTTACAAGTTAATATTCCCCTGAGTCCAACAGGTATCAGTGGGTCTCAAATGGCTCTTTGACCTTAGAGATCCCCCAAACAATAGTTTGCATGTTGTGAGGGCTTCACATCTTCATATGCATAGCTAAAGCACAGGAATAGTAATTGAAGATTAATTGTATTCCGAATCAGTATCTTTCCCGCAGACAGAGTACAATAGCCTTTAATTACACTGAGCTTTGAGACTCAATGAGGAGGGCCAACACCTGTGTTTACGAAATGGGGCTGGATTTGTATACAGAAGAATGATTGCTGAGATGTCATTGTCTCAACTGAGAGTGGACAGTGGGACAGTATTCGCCAAACAATAGCTTCCCACAAGACAGGAATGTGTTGGTCATCACCCATTGTTTTGCATAACCAAGGCCACTGATGCAGCTGGCTCACATGCTGTGAGGGACACACACACACATCTTGTTGTTGACACACCCCCACAGCTGGAATGAGGGTATGATATACCCACTGGAGATCACAGGACTCACTCACACAATCACACAGCTACCTGACACACAGCAAGCATGGCTGGATCATCACCAGGCTCCTTACGAAAGGCTAAGTACCATAATCTCAATATCTCATGGCTGATTGGCATAGAGTAGTTTTAAATGTGTGTTTTGTGGTGGGGTAGTTGTGGAATGATGGGTAAGCATAGAGTGGTTGGTTTGGAGAAACAAATGGCTTGGGGATGGTGAGGCTTGCGCAGCTGTGTGATTGTAACTTGTTTGTGCTGAATACTCTGTGAAGTCTGTGATGAAGTGGAACATTAGACAACCTGTAGCATAGCATTTGTGGTATTTGTTTGCCTATGGAGATTTAATAAGATGGTTCTAGGAAGTTGGATTGAAATTGTGAAAGGTGATTTAGATTGTTTGGAATTGTAAAATCAGAACATATGCATTGTTTTGAGGCTTGGACATTTTGGAATAAAATGGAGTCTTGTGTTTTCTGCTATGTGATTGTGGTGTAGTAGAGAGTGCCATGTGTTTGGACCTGCAAATCTAAAATGGCTGCTGCCGGGTATTTTCCCCTCCCCCTTTCAGCCATGTGGTGTAGTCTTTGGAATCAAGTGGAGTTTTCCCAAAATGGAGTCTAGCTTCTGCCCCATGCGGCATTGTAGGGACAATTGTGTTGCTGGGTGTTGTGTATATAGGGACAGGCAGCATGGGTAAGCTCAAGTACTTTCTAAACAAAGATTCTCAGCATTGACTGACTGCGCAGCGATTGTTCCTCACATGTGTAAGTGTTTCTCCGCAATCATATTAATCTTCTTGTTACTCTGAGCCAATCTCTCTCAATCTCTCTCTCCTTCTCTCTCTCTCTTATTTTTAGTAATTGTATTGTATTGTATTTCCTGTGTAGTTATCTGGTTAGGTAGTCTGCAATATTGTAGTGTATGACTTGTATTGTGTTAAATTCTTTTGCAAGTATATCATTCATAATATATATTTAGGCGTTGGACCCTGAGCACGGTATCTGTGTATTTCTTATAGTATTAAGTAATCTCAGAGCGTCAGTGACGCTCGAACAGCTTTAAAGGTAATAAGGTTATACTGTGTTGCATCTACACTCTCCCACTACACAGAGGTTTACAGTATAAGTACATTCCTTAAGGTATAGTTAAGGGAGTACCCTTGCGGTACTTTTTACGCCAATTGCGTACTGTGTTCTTTAACCTTTAACGTGTTTTTAATAGGACAAATATTATAGACATTGTCAACATGTATAAGGGAAAGAAACCTAAGGTCACCTTTCCCTCCTCACATGAGCTGAACGAATTATGCGAAAAAGCGTGGGAAACTCCAGACAAAAAACTGCAGATTCCCAAAAGGATTCTAATAGCGTATCCTTTCCCGTCACAGGACAGAATCCGGTGGGAAATCCTCCCCTAGGGTAGACAAAGCTTTGACGCGCTTATCAAAAAAGATAGCGCTTCCATCCCAAGATACGGCTACCCTCAAGGATCCTGCTGACTGCAAGCAGGAGGTTACCTTGAAGTCCATTTACACACATTCTGGTACGTTACTCAGACCGGCTATTGCGTCGGCCTGGGTTTGTAGTGCTGTAACAGCATGGACAGATTCCTTATCAGCGGATATTGAGACCCTTGATAAGGATACCATTTTAATGACCCTAGGGCATATAAAAGATGCTGTCTTATATATGAGGGATGCTCAAAGAGACATTAGTTTACTGGGTTCCAGGATCAAATTTTTTTGCCATATATTCTCTCACAATCTAAGAAAGCGCCTCATTATCAAATGCAGTCCTTTCGTTCCAATAAAAGCAAGAGAGTACGTGGATCGTCCTTTCTTGCCAGAGGTAAGGGCAGAGGGAAAAAGCTGCACAACACAGCTAGTTCCCAGGAACATAAGTCCTCCCCGGCCTCTGCAAAATCCACCGCATGACGCTGGGGCTCCCCTGAGAGAGTCCGCTCCAGTGGGGGCACGTCTTCGACTGTTCAGCCACATCTGGGTTCACTCACAGGTGGATCCCTGGGCAATAGAAATTGTTTCCCAGGGTTACAAGCTGGAATTCGAAGATGTGCCTCCTCGCCGGTTTTTCAAATCGGCCCTACCGACTTCCCTCCTGGAAAGGAAGATAGTGTTACATGCGATACGCAAATTGTGTCTTCAACAAGTGGTGGTAGAGGTTCCCCTGCTTCAAAGAGGGAAGGGGTACTACTCAACTCTGTTTGTGGTCCCGAAACCGGACGGTTCGGTCAGACCCATTTTGAATTTAAAATCCCTGAACCTTTACTTAAAACGGTTCAAGTTCAAGATGGAATCGCTCAGAGCGGTCATCGCCAGCCTAGAATGGGGAGATTTTATGGTATCTCTGGACATGAAGGATGCATACCTGCATGTTCCCATATATCCTCCTCATCAGGCGTACCTGAGATTTGCGGTACAGGATTGTCATTACCAATTTCAGACGTTGCCGTTTGGGCTTTCCACGGCCCCGAGAATTTTCACCAAGGTAATGGCGGAAATGATGGTGCTCCTGCGCAAACAGGGTGTCACAATTATCCCGTACTTGGACGATCTCCTCATAAAAGCGAGATCACAGGAGAAGTTGCTGAACAGCGTATCACTTTCACTGAATGTGTTACAGCGACACGGCTGGATTATCAATATTCCAAAGTCGCAGCTGAATCCTACAACTCGTCTGCCCTTCTTGGGCATGATTCTGGACACAGACCAGAAGAGGGTTTTTCTTCCAACAGAAAAAGCGCAGGAACTCATGACTCTAGTCATGAACCTGTTGAAGCCAAAACAAGTGTCAATACGTCATTGCACTCAAGTCCTGGGAGGTGGCGACATACGAAGCCATTCCCTACGGCATATTCCATGCAAGGACCTTCCAATGGGACCTATTGGACAAATGGTCCGGGTCACATCTGCAAATGCATCAGCGGATCACCCTGTCCCCCAGGGCCAGAGTATCTCTCCTGTGGTGGCTGAAAAGTGCTCACCTAGAGGGCCGCAGGTTCGGCATTCAGGACTGGATCCTGGTGACCACGGACGTGAGCCTCCGAGGTTGGGGAGCAGTCACACAGGGAAGAAATTTCCAAGGCCTTTGGTCAAGTCAAGAAACTTGTCTTCACATCAACATCCTGGAACTAAGGGCCATATACAACGCCCTACGTCAAGCGGAGATCTTACTTCGCGATCAACCAGTTCTGAACCAGTCAGACAATGTCACCGCAGTAGCTCATGTAAACCGCCAAGGCGGCACAAGGAGCAGAGTGGCAATGGCGGAAGCCACCAGAATTCTTCGCTGGGCGGAGAATCATGTAAGTGCTCTGTCAGCAGTGTTCATTCCGGGAGTGGACAACTGGGAAGCAGACTTCCTCAGCAGACACGACCTGCATCCGGGAGAGTGGGGACTTCATCAGGAAGTCTTCGCGCAGATTGCAAGTCGGTGGGGACTGCCCCAAATAGACATGATGGCGTCCCGTCTTAACAAAAAGCTACAAAGGTATTGCTCCAGGTCAAGAGACCCTCAGGCGGTAGCTGTGGACGCCCTAGTGACACCGTGGGTGTTCCAGTCGGTCTATGTGTTTCCTCCTCTTCCTCTCATACCCAAGGTGTTGAGGATAATAAGAAAAAGAGGAGTGAGAACAATACTCATTGTTCCGGATTGGCCACGAAGGACCTGGTATCCGGATCTGCAGGAAATGCTCACAGAAGATCCGTGGCCTCTTCCTCTAAGGCCGGACCTGTTACAACAAGGTCCCTGTCTGTTCCAAGACTTACCGCGGCTGCGTTTGACAGCATGGCGGTTGAACGCCGGATCCTAGCGGAAAAAGGTATTCCGGATGGCGTTATTCCTACGCTAATAAAGGCTAGGAAGGACGTGACATCTAAACATTATCACCGAATATGGCGAAAATATGTTTCTTGGTGTGAGGCCAGGAATGCTTCTACGGAAGAATTCCATCTAGGCCGTTTTCTTCACTTCCTACAAACTGGAGTGAATTTGGGCCTAAAATTAGGCTTCATTAAAGTTCAGATTTCGGCCTTATCCATTTTCTTTCAAAAGGAATTGGCCTCTTTACCTGAAGTACAGACTTTTGTGAAGGGAGTATTGCATATTCAGCCTCCTTTTGTACCTCCAGTGGCGCCTTGGGACCTTAACGTGGTGTTAAGTTTCCTTAAGTCACATTGGTTTGAACCACTTAAAACAGTGGAGTTGAAATATCTCACTTGGAAGGTGGTCATGTTGTTAGCCTTGGCTTCGGCTAGGCGAGTTTCGGAATTGGCGGCTTTATCACATAAAAGCCCCTATCTGGTTTTCCATATGGATAGAGCGGAATTGCGGACCCGTCCTCAATTCCTACCTAAGGTGGTCTCATCTTTTCATATGAACCAACCTATTGTCGTGCCTGTGGCTACACGAGACTTGGAGGATTCCGAGTCCCTGGATGTGGTCAGGGCTTTGAAAATTTATGTGGCCAGAACGGCTAGGATCAGAAAAACAGAAGCACTGTTTATCCTGTATTCAGCCAACAAGGTTGGCGGCCCTGCTTCAAAGCAGACTATTGCTCGCTGGATCTGTAACACGATTCAGCAGGCGCATTCTACGGCAGGATTGCCGTTACCGAAATCGGTTAAGGCCCATTCCACTAGGAAGGTGGGCTCTTCTTGGGCGGCTGCCTGAGGGGTCTCGGCACTACAGCTGTGCCGAGCTGCTACTTGGTCGGGGTCAAACACCTTTGCAAAGTTCTATAAGTTTGATACCCTGGCTGAGGAGGACCTCCTCTGTGCTGCAGAGTCATCCGCACTCTCCCGCCCGTTTGGGAGCTTTGGTATAATCCCCATGGTCCTTACGGAGTCCCCAGCATCCTCTAGGACGTTAGAGAAAATAAGATTTTAAACCTACCGGTAAATCTTTTTCTCGTAGTCCGTAGAGGATGCTGGGCGCCCGTCCCAAGTGCGGACTACTTCTGCAAGACTTGTATATAGTTATTGCTTACATAAGGGTTATGTTATAGTTTCATCGGTTTTGGACCGATGATATGTTGTTGTTTTTCATACTGTTAACTAGATAGTATATCACAAGTTATACGGTGTGATTGGTGTGGCTGGTATGAATCTTGCCCTTGGATTAACAAAAATCCTTTCCTCGTACTGTCCGTCTCCTCTGGGCACAGTTTCTCTAACTGAGGTCTGGAGGAGGGGCATAGAGGGAGGAGCCAGTGCACACCCAGAGTCAAAGTCTTAAAGTGCCCATGTCTCCTGCGGAGCCCGTCTATCCCCATGGTCCTTACGGAGTCCCCAGCTTCCTCTACGGACTACGAGAAAAAGATTTACCGGTAGGTTTAAAATCTTATTTTTTTGGTGTCGTTTTCTCCGTACAGTGACCGGGAACCCCAATTAGTGTACCGTGTCCCCTCGCTTGACTCGCCATGCTTCGGGCAGGGTTACTATTCCCAATCGTCCGTGTGGATCATTAAGTATGAAAAAGAAAAAAATTGTGGGAAAACTCATGTCGACCTTTTGACCTCTCGACCTAGAGACCCTGTCGACCTATAGTGGTCAACCTAGATAGTGTTGACCTAGAGACCAGATCCCTCTCAGGAGCGTACAAATTTCTATATTGATGTGATGATTGCTAATCTGATCTCCTGATTTTTCAGCAGGTTTAAATATCTTGGCCCAGATTTATCAAGCCTTGGAGAGTGATAAATTGCATGGTGATAAAGTATCAACAAACCAACTCGTAACTGCCCTGTTACAGGCTGTGTTTGCAAAATGACAGTTAGGAGCTGATTGGTTGGTACTTTATCACTGTGCAATTCATCACTCTCCAAAGCTTGATAAATCTGGGCCTTTTTGAGAAAACTAGACGACCAAGATTAGATGAAAACAGAGGTCTTGTGAACATACACACTCAACCAATGTCTGACCATCTGGTTGATCTGAGGTTGGATTTGATGAGAAGTGGACAAGGGTGTACCCATCTTTACACAGACATTCGCCACCTCCTATTACACAAACATGATTTACAGATGTGGTTCCCCTCCTTCTAATAGGACATCTGGATACTGACAGCTGCCTTTTCTCTTGCAGCAAGGCTGGTGGGACACTGGACCATGGGATTGCAGGCTGGGGCTGGAGGTTGCAGTTACATTAAATCAGGCATGACCAAACTGCGGCCCTCCAGCTGTTGAGAAACTACA
The DNA here is from genome assembly GCF_028390025.1 of Pseudophryne corroboree. Taxonomy (NCBI): domain Eukaryota; kingdom Metazoa; phylum Chordata; class Amphibia; order Anura; family Myobatrachidae; genus Pseudophryne; species Pseudophryne corroboree. Next base: position 810,143,224 of record NC_086447.1, read on the forward strand.
CATCCCAGCATGCCCTGACACAGCTTTAGCATTCTCTGACAGCAAAACTGTGTCAGGGCATGCTGGGATATGTAGTTTCACAACAGCTGGAGGGCCGCAGTTTGGACATGCCTGCATTAAACTGTAGCCTTGCAACCCCACAATTCCAGTGTTCTTTAGGTCATTTTAGAGGACTGCTCTGCAGCCCTTTGCTTTAGTTTTTGCCTCTGGTGACATCCACTTTGGCGTACAGTTCTCGGGTCAACCAGCCTGAGCGTTTCCTCCCCTGGGGGCGGCTGTTGGACAACCCATGGTCCAGTATCCCACCAGCCTTGTTGCAAGAGAGGTTAGGATTTTTGGTCACTGACCGTTGAACCCTTTTCTCTTAAGAAGGCTGTGGGACACTGCGTTCCCTCTCTCACGTTCATTCGTGCAAGGCTTTGATTCATGACTGTCTTTTCCCTGCTGGTTTTTATCATTCTAACAGTTTCACTGGGTTACTGCTACTCCTTGCCATACTCTTAAAGAAGTACTGACATTGTGGGGTTGCAGGGGGAAGAGCTTACTTTTTAAAGCTACAGTTTAATTTGAGTTCCAGCTCCAGCCTGCAATCCCACAGCCTGCCTCAAAGAAAATGGGATTTTGGTACTTACCGATAAATCTTTTTCTCGGAGTCCACAGGGGATACTGGAGTGCAGTGTACTGTGGGGTATAGATGGGATCTGTGAGCCGTTGCACAATAAATTCTTTAGTCTGTGTGTGCTGGCTCCTTCCCTCTATGCCCCTCCCCATCAGACCAGTTAAGAAAAACTGTGCCCGAAGAGAGACTGAACATAACCGTAGAGGAGAAGGAAATTAAAACTTTATAACAGAGAAACTGTAATAGAACCAGAACAAAACTGTAATCACATGGCAATAGCCGACAGCGAACCAACACACAATCTGAACATGCGTGCAGGAAGAATAGCACAGTGGGCATCCAGTATCCCCTATGTACTCCGAGAAAAGGATTTATCGGTAAGTACAAAAATCCAATTTTCTCTTACATCCATAGGGGATACTGGAGTGCAGTATACTGTGGGGACGTCCCAAAGCTCCCATTACGGGCGGGAGTGTGCTGTGATCCCTGCAAGCCAAAATGCTCAACTGAGCGCAGCTGATGTCAAGGAACTTGCTAGGAAACTGGGCAGCCTATCAAGGGTGCAGCATCCAGAATGAAGAGGGAGTCGACTTTGTAATAGCGGCCGTACCCTCTACGGAGATGCGAAGAATCCGCACCATATTTAGTGTCTACGAGACTGACGAGCCATCTGTAAGAACAGGCACCACAAGTGTGAATTGGCGGGACAAACTTCGGAAGAAAAACCTGGCGAGGTCGAAGTTCAGCCCCATCGGCATAAAAAGGAAACATGGAGGCGTGTACGACAGTGCCTCCAAATCCAATAAGCTCTCTGCAGATGCCAAAATCAGAAGATTAACTTTCTTCCAAGAGAGAGATGGGGGGGGGGGGGGGCGTAGTTTCCGACTGTTCCCAACTGTAGAAAGACATTCAAAACCAAAGTGCGGCTGGAGAAATGTATGGAGGCTGGAGGTGTAGAACCCCCCTGTGGGAACGTCTGGCCGTTTAACCAGCCCTGCCTGCAAGAATTTTAAAGACCTCCCCCCCAAACCAAAACAGATGAAGGATACAGGCACTGTTCCATCAGAAGATAAACCGCGTCCAATCCTATAGTAGTGCCAGGAAGTGACCTCCATCCTGTCACTGATCGCCTACCCAGGGGTAGAACCTCCAAACCTATTTCGCCGTAATAGGAACCACACTTATGGCGTTCTCTGTTGCCAGTAGCTGGTACTACCCTGTGAACAGCTAGGTAGTTAAACGCAGCCCTAGATGACTGGATAACTAAAGGGACCCACTGAAGCAGGTCCTCACAAGGCGGTAAAGGACAGGGGATGCTGAACAAAAGGAGTGAAGGCTGTGTACCACAGCCTGCGAGTCCAATCCGGAGCCCTGAGGATTACCAGAACTCTCCTCCTATTTAGCCGCATGAACACGTGGAATAAGAGAAAACGACAAAAAATCCCTGAATGGTCCAGTGAGGCGGTAAAGTATCCACTGCCATTGTCTCTGGGATGCTTGTCCTAGAGCAGTATCTGAAGTTTCTTGATGATCGGAGATGCCATCAAGCCAAGCTTTTGGCCATCGCCACCTGTTGGAACCCCGAGGGTGGAGACGCTACTCCCCTGGGTGTAACTTTTAAAAAAAAAATTTTTTTAAAGAAAGTAGCCTTCTAGTTGTCGACTCACAGACTGAAGATGACCGAAATACAGATGGAGCCACGCTAGTCGTGGCTACGTCTGTGATTAGGCGCGCCCGGTTGCTCCTATCGCCGAGAGCGTCCCCATCCGCCTGGGCGCACGCGCCTGCGGCGGAGACGCGCCCCATTCACTTAAAAGGAGAGCGTCTCCGTCCGCACGCGAGGACAGAGAAACTCTGAATGGGAGTGCACGTTTGCAATGGAGCCACCACAGATGAGTGCGGCTCCATCTGTAGGAGCAGCATACCTCTCTTGCCAGTAGATTATCCTGGCCTCCGCTCTCATAGCCATTCGACCTGTGGTAACTGGACGGCGGGTGACGTATGCCACGGTAATGGCATTGCCGGACTGAACCTGAACCGCCGACCCTATAGCTGGGGGAAACGTCTGCCCTAGTGTGGTGAAGATCCTCTCAACTTCAACATGGCTATTGTAGAGTGTGGTGTTTGACCTGGCCCAGTGATCTTGGAACTGAGAGCTCTGTGTTACCGTTGCCTGGAGACTTGTATCCGTGGGCAGAAAATGTTGAATGAGCGATCCTCTATCTGAAATGGTGACCGTAACCATCACTGCAGAGACAGTGGTGTTTGCGGAACTAGGTGCATTATGTGATGCAGGTGTGAATCAACTAGTCAGAGCGGAGATGCTACGAGGTTGGCCGCGAGTTAAATCTGCCATACTGAATCTACACAAAGGATGCGATCATCTTGGGTAGGAGACGGACGCCAAGATGAATGGAGACCGGACGTGTCTGAAGTACCAGCCGTACCATGACTAGAACAGTCTGGCCCATATTGAGGGAAAGGGTACCCTTTCCTAGTATTAGTCGTAAAAATTGCAGTCTCTGAGACGTGAGTGAGGGTAGTCTTGTGAGAAGTGTTCCCTGGAAGGTGGCTTTATGAGCAGCTCGTCCAGGTATGGAACAATGTAATCCCCGTGGCATTTTCAGTTGAAAATCATCTCCTCCATAGAGTTCCATAAGGCAAGCGTAGGCATGCCTGATATGTAGGTCAGAACGGGAAGTGGAGATATGCATCCTTGATATCAAAAAGACACCAGGAACATTGTCCCCTCAAAGTCCATGGACACTGTCCCTAGTGATTTCTCTTGAATCATAAGGCAAGTGGTATGGATTCTGGGAAGTCTGATTCAAGGAAGTCAGATTCAAGATCTGACTGTCCGAGCCATCCTTCTTTTGGGACCACAAAAACAATATGAAAAGAACCTTTGTTCCAATGTTGTATTGGAACTGGGACAAGTACTCCTGCTTTCCAGAGCCTGTGAATAGCCGCTTACAGAGGTTTCTTCTCTATAGAAGTTGGCAAATAGAGTTGAAAATTCTGAGAGGAGGAGTATTGTCTCGGTAGGGTGGTCTTTGCTTGCCGGTGGCCGGGCTTCCGACGACCAGCATACCGGCGCCGGAATCCCGACCGCCGGCATACAGTCATTTTCTCTTACGTCCTAGAGGATGCTGGGGACTCCGTAAGGACCATGGGGGGTATAGACTGGCTCTACAGGAGACATGGGCACTCAAAGACTTTAGATGGGTGTGAACTGGCTCCTCCCTCTATGCCCCTCCTCCAAACCTCAGTTAGATCCTGTGCCCAGAGGAGACTGGATGCACTGCAGGGGAGCTCTACTGAGTTTCTCTGAAAAGACTTTTGTTAGGTTTTTTATTTTCAGGGAGCACTGCTGGCAACAGGCTCCCTGCTTCGTGGGACTGAGGGGTGAGACGCAGACCTACTTTACTGATAGGCTCTGCGTCTTAGGCTACTGGACACCATTAGCTCCAGAAGGTCGGAACACAGGTGTCGTCCTCGCTGTTCGTCCCGGAGCCGCACCGCCGTCCTCCTCACAGAGCCGGAAGATAGAAGCCGGGTGAGTATATGAAGAAAGAAGACTTCACAGGCGGCAGAAGACTTCAGATCTTCAGTGAGGTACCGCGCAGCGGTCGCGCTGCGCACCACTGCTCCCACACACACTGGCACAGCAAGGGTGCAGGGCGCCCTGGGCAGCAATAATTACCTCAAATAAGACTGGCACCAGGCTTAGGTACTGCGGAGGCAGTATATTATAAAACCCCCGCCAGTATAAAAAAATTGAGCTGGACCGAAGCCCGCCATCGAGGGGGCGGGGCTTGATCCTCCATCACTAACCAGCGCCATTTTCTCCACAGCATGCTGCGGAGAAGCTGCTCCCGGACTTTCCCCTGCTGAACCAAGTGACGGGATAAAAAACGAGGGGGGGGGGGGCACATTTATTTGGCGCAAATCACATATACAAAAAGCGCTGTATAGGCTGAGACTGTGTTTTCAGTGTCTAGTGGCGCTCGGTGTGTGCTGGCATACTCTCTCTCTGTCTCTCCATAGGGCCTTATTGGGGGGGCTGTCCCCATATTCATAGATCCCAGTGTGTGTGGGGGTGTCAGTACGTGTGTGTCTGAAGCGGAAGGCTCGTCTAGGGAGGATGCAGAGCAGATGGTGGTGGTGTCTCCGTCGGCACAGCCGACACCGGATTGGTTGGACATGTGGAATGTGTTAAATGCTAATGTGACTTTATTGCATAAGAGATTGGACAAAGCAGAGTCCAAGGACAAAGCAGGGAGTCAATCCATGGCTTTGGCGGTGTCACAAGACCCTTTAGGGTCCTATAAACATCCCTTTTCCCAGGTAGCAGACACTGATACCGACACGGTTTCGGACTCCAGTGTCGACTATGATGATGCGAGGTTACACCCAAGAGTATTCAATATATTATTATTGCAATAAAAGATGTTTTACATATCACAGAAGACCCTTCTGTCCCTGTCACGAGGGTCTGCATGTTTAAGGGTAAGAAACCTGAGGTAACGTTTCCCCCATCTCATGAGCTGAATGCTTTATTTGAAAAGGCTTGGGAAACTCCAGACAAGAGACTGCAGGTTCCCAAGAGAATTATTATGGCGTATCCTTTCCCCTCAAAGGACAGGTTATGGTGGGAATCCTCGCCCACGGTGGACAAGGCTTTGATGCGCTTATCCAAAAAGGTGGCACTACCGTCCCCGGACACGGCGGCCCTAAAAGATCCTGCGGATCGCAGGCAGGAAACTACCTTAAAATCAATTTATGCGCATACTGGAGCCCTACTCAGGCCGACAGTAGCATCGGCATGGGTGGGTAGCACAATTGCAGCGTGGGTAGGTAACTTGTCATCGGACATTGACACCTTAGATAAGGATAGGATTTTGTTGACCTTGGGTCACATTAAGGACGCAGCGTTATATATGAGAAAGGCTGCGAGAGATATTGGGCTGTTGGGTTCAAGAGCCAGTGCCATAGCAGTTTCTGCTAGAAGGTCCCTGTGGACCAGTCAATGGACAGGTGATGCTGATTCAAAGAGACATATGGAGGCTTTGCCTTACAAGGGTGAAGTTTTATTTGGGGAGGGCCTTGCGGACCTGGTTTCCACAGCTACCGCGGGTAAGTCTTCTTTTTTGCCTTATGTTCCCCCACAGCAAAAGAAAACACCTCAATACCAGATGCAGTCCTTTCGGTCACATAAGCTCAGAAAGGGTCGGGGCTCTTCCTTCCTCGCCAGAGGTAACGGTAGAGGGAAAAGAGCGCCAGCTACGGCTAGTTCCCAGGAACAAAAATCCTCCCCGGCCTCTACAAAATCCACCGCATGATGCTGGGGCTCCGCTGCGGGAGTCCGCACTGGTGGGGGCATGTCTTCGTCTCTTCAGCCAGGTCTGGGTTCAGTTGGATTTGGTTCCTTGGGTGATCGAAATTGTAGGCGTTGTAGGAAGGTCATACAAGTACGTGGAGGCCACACACACTGCTGAGCCTCATTTTGACTTGTTTTAAGGACATTACATCAAAGTTGGATCAGCCTGTAGTGCGTTTTTCCACTCCCCCCCCCCCCCCCCCCCCCCCCCCCCCTTCCCGTACAGGTACAAAAGCATTGCACAGCGGCGATGCTTTTGTACCTGAAGAGTAGCTCCCTGCCAGCGCAGCTCTTGCGCGCTGGCAGGGAGCTACCCATCGCTCTCCGGGTTCGCGTCGGCTGTTTGAGATGTCACGCAGCTGCCGAGGCCCGCCTCCCCTGCACAGTCTGGGCATGCCTACGTTGCCCGGACTGCGCCCCTAAAACGGCGGCCCAACGCCGCCGGCCCGCCCCTCCCACCCAGCGAATGCCTCTGCCTGTCAATCAGGCAGAGGCGATCACTGGGCTGAGATGCCGATCGCATCTCTGACATGCACCGGTGCACTGCGGCACCTGCGCATGCACAGTTCAGACCTGATCGCTCACTGTGCGAAAACGCACAGCAGCAATCGGCTCTGAATTAACCCCAGAGTTCTTTGATAGTTGTGGGCTCTGTAGAGAGACACCACAACACCTGCCCTTATAGCTAATACTATGAATAGCAAGGCAGTGAGAACTTCCTAGATGCTGTTAGTACAGAATGTAGGAGCTATAACAGTTATATATGACATGCTGCTATTACGTTAACTTGACCCCATGCAGTATGGGATCTGAGGTCTGCGCTAGCTTCCTCTCTGTAACCTGCGTTGTAAAATGGCGCCTCAGCTAGAGTGTCCGTTAGGGCACACTTGTAATGGTGCGTTCTGGTTCCTCAGCTAGCCTCACCAAGATCTTTTAGTCAGTGCGCCCCATTTCTGACGCCACAAAGGCGCGTTATTAGCGGGCCGAACCCAGCTTTTTGTGAACAGCCCTAGGCTGTAACTTTGAGCTGCCACCTGTCCGGTCTCCCCGCTAACCGGGGACCCGGACCTATACTCACCGCTGCCTCTTCAGCTGCTGCTGGGTGGCGGCGGACTGCAAGGAGCTCCAGGTCAGCCCTCAAATGACTGGCTGTAAGTATATCCTGGGACCGGTGTCCCAGCAGCCAGGGTCCGGGGTGCTGACCACTTACAGTGGACCGGGTCCCCCCAACAGCTCCCTTGTATAGGCAGGCAGTAGCCAACTGCCTGTCTGTTGTAGAAGTTTTCTAAAAGTGAAAGTAAATGATGAATCCGCTGGAGCCCTCCAGAGTGTGACCAGCTCTGAGGGCACAAATTTCTAAACTGGTCTGATGTGGGGGTGCATAGAGGGGAGGAGCGAGCACACATAGACTAAGGAATTTATTGTGCATCGGCTCACGGACCCCATCTATACCCCACAGTACACTGCACTCTAGTATCCCCTTTGGATGTAAGAGAAAAGGATTTAACAGTAAGTGACCAGAAATACTATTTTGCTTAATGCACAGACATCTAGGGCAAGCTTTTATAAGCCACCTATTGTCGGCGAATTTCAGGTGAAAATTTAAAGCAGCACTCACATTAAGTGTAAAGTCTGGCATGCTTTACATTTAATGTGAGTGCTTTACACTTAACCTGAATGCTGCCGCTTCGTAAATAAAGCCCCAGGTCACTGCCCTATCCGTTCTCCTATTACACAGACATCAGGACACATAACTTCTCCACTGCTCCTCACGTACAGACTTCAGGACACTGACCTCTCCCCTCCTAATAACACACAGACATTAGGGCCTTGTACACCGCCATCAGGCTCATCCTCCACACTCTGACACAGGATGTTTTCTGTCTCCCAGCCTCTCTGCATCAGTTGGAGCAATCCAGAAGTTGACGCGACTTCGAGTGGTGGATAACAGTGCACTGGGGAATACACCGTATCACAAGCCCCCTCGCTGTATCCATGTCTATAACAAGTCGGGTGTAGGGAAGGTCGGAGATGAAGTCCTCTTGGCCATCAAGGGGCAGAAAAAGAAAGCTCTTATAGTGGGCCACAAGATGCCGGGGCCCAACATGACTCCACGATTTGACTCCAACAATGTGGTACTAATAGAGGACAATGGGAACCCAGTAGGAACCAGAATAAAGACCCCTATTTCATCCAGCCTGAGAAAGGCAGGGGGCAAATATTCCAAGGTGATTGCCATTGCACAGACATTGGTATGAGGGTGACCTGTAGGTATCCGTTCTCTTCAATAAAACTTGTATAAATCTACTTACCTACATTTCTCGGTTTATTTCAAGAAATATTACATTCTTATTCATGGTACTACATTGAGGAGCAGTTTTGCAAACCACCATTGAACCTAGTTTATGATACTCCGCACAAAACACCTTGGCTTTGCAGCAATGCTCCTAAATTGACTGCCACCATATATCAAGGTTTTTTCTCTCTTGGGCACAAACTTAGAAAAAAAAAACCACTATAAACTGGCACACAGTGTAACCATTACCTTGAAATCTACCCTCCTGCCACTTTGCTGTAGTTGCACTCATTTTAGTAAAATCTTTTTCTTTTCTTTTTCCTTTCGGTACTGCCTCATATTTTAAATAATAAGAGTGCCGGGGCAACAGGACGGTCTCTGACATAGAGCACTTTTGCATGTGTGAAGGCTTCTTAATACTGTGGGCAAAGTACACCAAGAAATGCACTTCAGATATGCGTCTCTAGTAGTATAAGGCCAGACCCTACGGCAGACAGCTCGGAGAGTTACAGAACTACATTTTGGGCCAAATGTAACAGGTTGTGGAAAGTGCAGAGATTTTGGCGATAGATCCATAAGATTTCAAGGGGCAGGGTGTTTGGGTTTGCTATATTGTTGCTGTAAGCTTCACAGTTTAATCAATGAAATCTGCACTTTCCTCAAGCCACAGCCTGTTATACTTGTCCCAGTGTTGAAGATGCAGGGCCATTTCAAAGTAACTAGTGTTACATATCTACTGTTTGTTACGTGAACAATACTGCATAACTTCCAAATAGATGGAAGATGTATACTTCTTCTTATTATTATTATTATTATTATTACTATTATCCTTATTATTATCATCCTTTATTTATATGGTGCTACAAGGAATCCGCAGCGCCCATTACACAGTACGTAATAAAATGAGCAAACAAGAAAACCGCACTTACAGTACAGGACAAAATAGTACAGGTATAGAAAACCAGGGGTTAGGTGCCATCAAAGGGAGTATGGAGTATAAGATAGTGTAAGTAAGAAAAGGAAAGGCACATGAGGAAAGAAGTCCCTGCTCTTGCGAGCTTACAATCTAAAATCATTTATACAATATACTATTACAAGATAAGAGGAATTTAATGTACATTTACTGTCTTTGCTGAAAAACTTAGTTTGACATTTAATTAAACATTCTGGTCCAACTTGCTGTAACTGTTACATGTAATGAGTGATTAAAGGAAAAACCTTTCTTACAATTTAATTTTCTGCTTCTCTATATATTGTTTGTGTAAATGGCATTTTTTCTTTTAGTACAGCACTAAATATGAGCATATTTGTATATTTATTTAAATGAAATACCATGAGTTTCAGCTGTGTTTAATATTTATTAAATAGATGTTCTTGTAACTAACGTTACACGTGTAACTAACGTTACATAGCGAAAATATAATACAGGAAACGTTGTTCTCTTTATAGTATAATAAGAATAAACACAATTCTACTTGGTAAATTAGAGAATTAATGTTTCTCAAACATTTTTTAAAGTTAGGGCTACATGCCATGAATGATTAAAAAACCTCAGTATTAAACTTTTCTTAATATAATTTTGTTAAATGAGGTAAATGGCAACTTTTCCCTTTACAATACCAGTAGTCCTACATAAGATTGTTTGTATAAATTAATAAATTGTGTACCATAAATTTCCAGCTTTGTTTATACTTAATATTTATCAAAATAGGCATGTTTTTATAACTAATATCACATAAGATAACTGTTACATAAAGAATATACATTACAGGTTGAGTATCCCATATCCAAATATTCCAAAATACGGAATATTCCGAAATACGGACTTTTTTTAGTGAGAGTGAGATAGTGAAATCTTTGTTTTTTGATGGCTCAATATACACAAACTTTGTTTAATATACAAAGTTCTAAAAAATATTGTATTAAATGACCTTCAGGCTGTGTGTATAAGGTGTATATGAAACATAAATGAATTGTGTGAATGTACACACACTTTGATTAATGCACAAAGTTACAAAAAATATTGGCTAAAATGACCTTCAGGCTGTGTGTGTAAGGTGTATATGTAACATAAATGCATTCTGTGCTTAGATTTAGGTCCCAACACCATGATATCTCATTATGGTATGCAATTATTCCAAAATACGGAAAAATCCGATATCCAAAATACCTCTGGTCCCAAGCATTTTGGATAAGGGATACTCAACCTGTATAACAATAAACATTTAACAAAACTCAATATGACATGGCAAATCAGAGAAATAATGTTTACCACGCAATTTATGTGGCTCTGCCCAAGTACACAGCACTAAATCTGTGCTTATGATGTCAATGTCCTCTTTCTCACGAAAAATGTAATACTCCTGTAACACCAGAGCACCTCTTTTTCTTTTCAAGTATTGTACAGTAAGAAAGTGGTCATTACTGATACTTACAATATTTCCAGAGTAGTGAAACAGAAATACAATGATAATGTCTTTGTGCGCACAATTAGGCAGCTCTAATTAACCATGAGATAAGGGATCACACCCTAGATCCCAAACAATGATACAAAGAAAGACAAATTATTTCTAGTATATAAGTGCGCCTAAACTAAGAAAATAAATAAGAGAAAGGATAAATGTACTCCCCTGATTTGTGTAGTTCTTAAGATGTTCCACTTGTCTCTTTAGATGATGTATAACATAAAAGAGAACACAAGACACAAATCCTCGTGTAATACTGTTGGGTAAGATTGCACATTCAAATAGAATAATGACACCTCACTAATAGTGATGTGAGTTTCAATCGGGGTTTTATACCCCTGAGTCCAATCACTCAGAAATGGTGGAATAAAGAGTGGATTTTCTTATATATTAGAGAACCGTCACCATATGAATTTCAGGGGATGCCCCCTTTAATATAGAACTCACAAGTGAAAGCTTTAAGGAGCATACCCAGATTGGAGATATCCCAGAAATGAGATGGTGACTATGAAAAAATGGGCCCCCGTTTAAACAATCCCAGAAGTCTCTCCTCACCGGATAGCGTCCTTTCTGTAGCACAGGTACCCCCACCTGGGTATGCTCCTTAAAGTTTTTTAAGAGAGTTGTTTTTAATAAAATGTATTTTTATGAGTGAAAAACCGGCATATCATTCCCCTTTTTTCTGAGGATTTGCTTTGAGAAATGAGTGTGGAGTGAAACAACCACAAGGAAGAGAAAAGACCCACCTGCTTTGCATATATACAAGGTTTTGTGTGTGTGTGTCTTGTTGAAGGGGGCATCCCCTGATTTTCATCTAACCCTGGAGTTGTGTTATATGTTTACATACAAGTTTCTTCTCGTGAGTCCTTTGTTGAAGGGGGCATCCCCTGACTCTTATATTCTGCATTGATGTGATTAAGTCATTCTACGTGCCTATATACAAGCTTTCACTTGTGAGTTCTATATTAAAGGGGGCATCCCCTGAAATTCATATGGTGACGGTTCTCTAATATATAAGAAAATCCACTCTTTATTCCACCATTTCTGAGTGATTGGACTCAGGGGTATAAAACCCCGATTGAAACTCACATCACTATTAGTGAGGTGTCATTTTTCTATTTGAATGTGCAATCTTACCCAACAGTATTACACGAGGATTTGTGTCTTTTGTTCTCTTTTATGTTATACATCATCTAAAGAGACAAGTGGAACATCTTAAGAACTACACAAATCAGGGGAGTACATTTATCCTTTCTTTTTCATCCACTAGGGGTCACTGGAGTACTCTTGGGATATGGACGGCTTCCATAGGAACAAGGCACTGAATAGTTACATTTAGAACTCTCCTCCCCTCCATATCCCAGAGTACATCAGTGTTTTTTCTGTGCTCCTAGTAGCTACAAGGATTGTGTGGAGTTATCCACACTACTTTTTGAATATTTTTGATTTTTTTCTTTTTACAACATTTTCCACATCCCTTCTCCCCTTCCAATAGGCGTGGGTCCGGGATTGTGGAAGCTGCTTACAAGCAGCTACTGGCGTCTCGGACCTCTCTAAAAAGAGCTCCCTCACAGCCACGTGCAGGACTACCTGCAGGAGAAGCTGGACGGAGCTTGCAGAAGAAGCCCCATCATAGCCCTCACTACAAGGCGTCCAGGTATGTTGGGGACGGGGCGGTCAGCTCACGCTGCCGCCCCGCTGTGTGGGGACACTGTTGTTTGTAGCCACCCGTCACCGCTTCCAGGAACACCGCCGCTATGTGATGGCCCGCCGCCGCTACCTGGTCACCGCCGCTGTGCTGCCTCCCGCCGCTCACAGAGCCGCGCCGGCCGCATTCACCATGCATAGCCGCCGCTCCACGGCTCTATGCAGTGCGCTCCACGGCTCCCGCTACCGCTCCCTCTACCTCAGCTCCCCGCAGGTAATCCCCGGCTCCGTGTAATAGATAGCGGTACACGGAGTACGGGGGGTGGAGCACACACACAAGGGGGGAGTGTGTGCCCATAGCAGCAGCATAACGCTGCATGGGTTATTAGATAGAGAGGCTATTAAGCCTTTTTTAACAGGATATTCACTGATTATATCTGTTTGGGAAGTTATAATCTGCACTTTGTTTTATACTGTAAGCATGGGGGGGCATTTTAACCATGCTTCCTGTTTCTTCCTGTTGTGATTCCAGACGTTCCTGTACTACATCTCTACTCCACAGAAGGCGCAGGGGTGTTAGTGGGAATTTGGGATCAAATTTCATATAGACTGGCGTGCACTGCACTTGGCCAGATATATATATATATATATATATATATATATATATATATAGGGGTGATCTTCTGTATGCCGACTGACGGGATCCCGGCGCACAGTATACCGGCGCCGGGATCCCGACAGCCTGCATACCGACACTTATTCTCCCTCGTGGGGGTCCACGACCCCCCTGGAGGGAGAATAAAATAGTGTGACGCGTGTAGCGCGCCACCGTGCCCGTAGCGTGGCGAGCGAGCCTGCACGGGGCTCATTTGCGCTCGCCACACTGTCGGTAAGCTGGCGGTCGGGCTCCCGGCGCCGATATGCTGGTCGCCGGGAGCCCGACCGCCGGCATATCGTAGTGAACCCATATATAGAGACACCTTAGTACCAAGTTGTCTGTCTTTGTATTTTGTGTTGTCTGTCTGCATAATGAGTAAGGCACCAGCAAAAACAAAAAAACAGTTTCACTGCCATGTCTGTAAGAATGTGTTACCGGATGGATCTACCACATGTACAGTATGTTTTGTGGATTCAGCTACGAATACAAGTGTGACTCCTGTTACAAAGCCGGTTTCATCCCCGGACCCTCCATGGGCTATGCTAACACAGGTTATGGCTGGATTGCAATCAGAATTGGTTGCCGCTCGACAAGAGCGGGAAGCGCCAAGTTCTGAGTCTAGGCTGAGACCGCTAGAACTACCGGAGGGGTCTCAGCCTTGCCAAAAGTCCAAGTCCACTTTGGGTAAAAGGGAGAAATTTCATTTGTCTTATGATTTACCAGTTTCTGCTATGTTGCATTCTGACGATTCTATGCCAGACCTCTTTGTGCAAGATGACGGTGAGGAGGGCGAAGTAGACCAGCAGTCAGATAGTGACGATTTTTACAGCCCGGGCATTGATAATCTCATCAGAGCGGTGTTTCAGTCTCTGAAGTTTACAGAAACTGAGGAGCCTCTGACAAATGATGAGGTCGTCTTTACTAAACGACAGAGAACTCCAATGGTTTTTCCTGTTTCGGAATCTCTTAATAAGATGTTACTAGAAACACGAAAGAATCCGGATAAACGGTTTTCTATACCTTGCAGATTTAAGTCTAGTTACCCATTTCCAGAGTCTGTGACAGCTACATGGGAGAATCCGCCATTGGTGGATTCGTCTTTCTAAACTTACAAAGAAATTAACCATACCAGTACCAACTGCTACTACGCTTAAAGACCCTTCGGACCGTAAAATAGAAGCTATGCTAAAGTCCATGTATACAGCAGCAGGAGTGTTGCTTAGACCTGGGTTGGTTGGCATTTGGGTAACTAAGGCGTTAATGGTATGGATAACAGAACTCAAGCCTGCCCTAAGTGACGATCACCTTATACTTCTCGCTGATCAAATCTGGGAAGCTGCTGATTATCTATGTACAGCTTCTACTGACGTCTGTCAGCTCACTTCTCGCCTTTCATCCTCGCTAGTTACAGCACGACGAGCACTCTGGCTGCGGTCTTGGCAAGTGGAGGCGGAGATCAAAAAAGGTATAGAGGCGTTGCATTATGGTGGCGAGAAGTTGTTTGGTCCTGAATTGGACAAATGGATTTCTGAGGCCACGGGAGGAAAGTCTGTTTTCTTACCATTGCCTCCAACAGTACCTGCGTTCAAATCCTTTAGACCTCAGTCCTTTCGCGAGCGTGGCAGAGGAACAGCCACGCCTGGTAGACGAGGACGTGGTTTCCAACAAACCAACACCAGTCGTCAGGACGCTAAGGTCACTGACAAGCCAGTGGCATGACGGGCTCCCAGCCCATCTCGGATCTCCAATTGTGGGAGCACGCCTTCAGACGTTCCAGTTGGCGTGGCTCCAGACGTCCACAGATGGGTGGATCCGCAATTTAGTGTTAAAAGGTTACAAGATAGAGTTCGAATGTCTCCCGCCACTGCGGTTTTTCAAGACAGGACTGCCTGTGTCGGACGACAAGAGGGCGGTTCTGCAAATTGCCATTCAGTCTCTGCTGGATGCAGCAGTTTTGATTCCGGTCCTTGTACACCAACAAGGTCAGGGTTATTATTCCAGTCTGTTTGTGGTACCAAAGCCGGATGGCTCGGTCAGGCCAATATTGAACTTAAAGGGTCTCAATCAGTACGTCACTTACTACAGATTCAAGATGGAATCTCTGCAGTCAGTAATTGCAGGTTTAGAGCCACAGGAATTCATGATTGCACTGGATCTCAAGGATGCGTACTTACACATTCCGATTTGGCCACCTCATCAGAGGTTCTTGCGGTTTGCAATACGGCAGAACCATTATCAGTTTTAGGCTCTACCGTTTGGCCTCTCGTCAGCGCCTCGGATATTCACCAAGGTGATGTCTGTGATGATAGCTCATCTCAGATCCCTGGGAGTGATAATAGTTCCGTACTTGGACGATTTGCTCATCAAGGCTCCGTCTCACCAGATGCTCCTCCAACATGCGTTGCTAACGTACAATGTACTGGTTCAGCACGGTTGGATTGTCAACTTCAAGAAATCACATCTGATTCCGTCTCAACGACTTCAATTCCTAGGTATGATTCTCGATACGGTAAATCAAAGAATTAACCTACCAGAACAGAAAGTACAGGTCATTCGTCATCTGGTACATTTAGTGCTCAAGCCACGCACAGTCTCGGTACATTTGTGCATTTGCCTCTTAGGCACAATGGTGGCGGCTTTCGAAGCGCTTCAGTTCGGGAGATTTCACTCACGTCCTTTTCAACTGGATGTGCTTGCACAGTGGTCGGGCTCGCATCTGCAGATTCACCACAGGGTGAGGTTGTCGCCACGGGCCAGAGTGTCTCTACTCTGGTGGCTCAAAGTACACAATCTAACCGCAGGGAAACGGTTCGGCGCCTGGAATTGGATAATTCTAACGACGGAGCGAGTCTCAGAGTTTGGGGAGCTGTAGTTCAAAATTGTCAGCTCCAGGGTCTCTGGACGGATCACGAAAGATTGCTGTCTATAAATGTCCTGGAACTCCGGGCAATTTACAATGCGCTACGACAAGCAGTGCACGTGCTTCGGTCTCAGACTGTTCAGGTGCAGCCAGACAATGCGACGGCGGTCGCATACATCAACAAACAAGGAGGAACGAGAAGCCGTTGGCAATGCGGGAAGTAGCTCGAATCCTCAATTGGGCCGAGCATCATCAAGTGATATTGTCGGCAGTGTTCATTCCGGGAGTGGACAACTGGGAGGCGGATTATCTCAGCCGTCGGGATTTTCATCCAGGAGAATGTTGGTCCAGAGGTGGGGTTACCCTCAAGTGGACCTAATGGCATCTCGCCACAATCACCAAACGCCCCAGTATGTGTCCAGAACGCAAGATCCAAAGGCAGTGGCGGTGGATGCTCTCACCATCGCGTGGCCGTACAGCCTCGTGTATCTGTTTCCACCGTTTCCGCTGCTCCCTCTGTTGCTAAAACGGATCAAAAGAGGGTCCGTCACAGTAATACTAGTGGCGCCTCATTGGCCTCGGAGAGCTTGGTTCTCGGATCTCCGCGGACTACTCGCAGACGATCCTTGGCCGCTCCCACTACGTACGGACCTGTTACAACAGGGTCCGTTCCTTTACCCCGATTTAGCGCGGCTGCGTTTGACGGGGTGGCTGTTGAGACTGCCCTCTTAAGAAGAGAGGGCATTCCAGAATCGGTTATACCAACCATGTTACGAGCTAGGAAGCCGGTTACGGCAGCTCATTATTACAGAATTTGGCGTGTGTATATAGCTTGGTGTGAAGATCGGAAGTTTCCGACTTCATCTTTCAAGTTATCCCGTCTTTTGTTGTTTCTACAGACAGGGTTAGATGGAGGACTGCGTTTATCTACACTAAAGGTGCAGATATCTGCTTTGTCAATTTACTTTCAAAGACGATTGGCTCTATTGCCGTCGGTACACACTTTTCTGCAAGGAGTCCTCAGAGTACAGCCTCCATTCATTCCACCTACAGCGCCATGGGACTTGAATCTGGTTTTAGATTTCTTACAGTCTTCATATTTTGAACCCTTACAACAAGTGGATATTAAGTTTCTCACTTCGAAAACAATTTTTCTACTAGCCTTAGCTTCGGCAAGGCGTGTTTCAGAGTTGGGTGCCTTGTCATGCAAGCCACCGTATTTGGTGTTTCATGATGACAGAGCGGAACTTCGGACGAATTCAACTTTCTTACCAAAGGTAGTGTCATCATTTCACATAAATCAACCAATAGTAGTTCCTGTGTTGACAGGAAATTCTGGAACCTTGGATGTGGTATGCGCATTACGCGTTTATGTATCCCGAACGTCTACAGTTCAGAAGACGGATACGTTGTTTGTTCTCTATGATGCTGCCAAGATGGGTTGGCCAGCTTCTAAGCAGACTTTATCCAGATGGATTAAACTGACCATTCGTCAGGCTTACCTTCATGCTAGGTTACAGCCGCCTACATCAGTAACAGCTCATTCCACACGTTCTGTGGGAACTTCGTGGGCAGCTGGTCGTGGGGCTTCTACGACGCAGCTTTGCCGGGCGGCTACATGGTCATCAGTGCACACGTTTGTGCGCTTTTATAAGTTTGATACGTTTGCGGCATCAGCATCTAGCTTTGGCCGCCTAGTGTTACAGGTGCCAAACAGCTCTCCCGCCCACGGGGGGAACTTTGGTACGTTCCGAGAGTACTCCAGTGACCCCTAGTGGATGAAAAAGAAAATAGGATTTTGGTACTTACCAGGTAAATCCTTTTCTTTGAATCCATAGGGGGGCACTGGACGCCCACCCAGAGCAGTTTTACCTGGTTTGTGGTAAGTTCAGAGGATCTTATGGTAACACATTCTCACCGACTGGTTCAAAGTTTCAAGTTCTAGCGGTTATAGTGCCAACTGTTTAGTTGTCAGTCACGTTATGTGTCAACTTTATTGTTGTCCGTTATGTTATATGTAATTCTCCATTGTCATCCTCTCTATAGCTCCTGTTCGGCTCAGTAAAAAACACTGAGGTACTCTGGGATATGGAGGGGAGGAGAGTTCTAAATTTAACTATTCAGTGCCTTGTTCCTATGGAAGCCGTCCATATCCCAAGAGTACTCCAGTGCCCCCTATGGATTCAAAGAAAAGGATTTACCTGGTAAGTACCAAAATCCTATTTTCTCTTATTTATTTTCTTAGTTTAGGCGCACTTATATACCAGAGATAATTTCCAAAGTAGTGTTCGTGATCCCCTTTAACTGTGGGGTACTTCACTACTACTAAATAGTTCACAGGTGGAACTGTGACCTTAGGACCTTATTCAGTATCAGTTGCAGTTTTGCGAATTCATTTAAATTGCAATCGCATCGCTGACCCCACAAAATAAGGGTAGTCCGCAGCCTGGCTGCGAAGAGAGGAGCAGGGCGGCCATGTTTTGTTTCGCAGTGGCCGTGTGGGCTCCCGTGTGTGATGTTATCCCCAAAAAAGCCTGGACTTGCCCACGTTTTGTCGCCATGCCCCCGCAATGCTGCGTTGCCACTCCTGACTGCCCCGTGAACACCTCTGCCTGTCAATCAGGCAGAGATTTTCACATCAATGCCATGTGATCGCATCTCCTGGGCTGCGCATGCTCAGAAAGGGCTCCTTGCGTGCGCACTGGCCCTAATTTCATCCAGATGCGAATGCATCACAGTAGCAGCTGCTACTGAATAAGTCCCGTAGATTCAACTTCTAGGGTATTGGGTGCATTTGTACTGATGCTGGTCACATACCATGCATTATACAATAATTGGCCCCAAAAAAAAACATTAATTAGACTATTTTTCTGTCAACCATTTTTTTGTTGACCATTGTCGCATCAACCTTTTCGGTTCCGGTATGAGTGGTCGACCATGTTATGGTCGACAGTCATTAGGTCGGCCACTATTGGTCGACATGGACAAATTGTTGCCGCATGAAAGGTCGACATGAGGGTTTTTTTCTTACTTTTTTGGTGTCGTTTTCTGCGTAAAGTGACGGGGAACCCCAATTAGTGCACAGTGTCCCCTCGCATGGCTCGCTTCGCTCGCCATGCTTCGGGCAGATTACCGTTCCCAATCGAAGTCCACGTGGATCTTAAAGTATGGAAAAGTTCCCCAAAAGAAAACTGTTTGAAAAACTCATGTCGACCTTTCATGTGTCGACCATTTTCATATGTCGAACATGTGTCCATGTCAATGTCGACCAATAGTAGTCGACCTAATGACTGTAGACCATAACATGGTCGACCATCCAAACGGATACCATGTTTTCACCCTGTCAACCTTTAATGTTCTGAACAAATTCAATCTGAAGTAGTATAGTTACTTTAATCCAGGGGGTCCCATGTTCTGAACTTGAACCCAAACGATTATACTACTATATAACTGTCAAGACATACTGGGTGATGACTCACTCCTTATAAGCCCCTCCCCCCTACACTAACGGTCACTGACGCTGCAGCATGAACCCCAGCACACAGTCTGCCGCAGAGCAGTGTCATCCTAGGAGTCAATTAACGGGAAGCGTAGGCAGCTCAACCCACAGCGCCAATTCCTTATACATACAGCAAGTGGTATATCTGTTAAATGCAACGAGTGCATGTTTCATGTATGAGATCCTCCAGCTATTATTTGTTCTGTCTTTGCAAACGGAAAAAAAAATATGAAAGCACAATAAAATGTCCAAAGGGGTCCCTTGCCCTCAAATGATCATCATCCTACCAATGCTTCCACCTTTTGAATATACAGGTTGAGTATCCCATATCCAAATATTCCGAAATACGGAATATTCCGAAATACGGACTTTTTTGAGTGAGAGTGAGATAGTGAAACCTTTGTTTCTCTAACGTCCTAAGTGGATGCTGGGGACTCCGTCAGGACCAAGGGGTTTAGCGGCTCCGCAGGAGACAGGGCACAATAATAAAAGCTTTAGGATCAGGTGGTGTGCACTGGCTCCTCCCCCTATGACCCTCCTCCAAGCCTCAGTTAGATCTTTGTGCCCGGCCGAGAAGGGTGCAATCTAGGTGGCTCTCCTGAGCTGCTTAGAATAAAAGGTTTTTTATTTTCAGTGAGTCCTGCTGGCAACAGGCTCACTGCTACGAGGGACTTAGGGGAGAGAAGTAAACTCACCTGCGTGCAGGATGGATTTGCTTCTTAGGCTACTGGACACCATTAGCTCCAGAGGGAGTCGGAACACAGGTCTCACCCTGGGGTTCGTCCCGGAGCCGTGCCGCCGACCCCCCTTGCAGATGCCGAAGTTGAAGAGGTCCGGAAACAGGCGGCAGAAGACTTTCAGTCTTCATAAGGTAGCGCACAGCACTGCAGCTGTGCGCCATTGTTGTCAGCACACTTCATACCAGCGGTCACTGAGGGTGCAGGGCGCTGGGGGGGCGCCCTGGGCAGCAATGTATTATACCTTTTTTATGGCTAAAATACATCACATATAGCCCTTGAGGCTATATGGATGTATTTAACCCCTGCCAGATCTCACAAACTCCGGGAGAAGAGCCCGCCGTTTTAGGGGGCGGGGCCTATTCTCCTCAGCACACGGCGCCATTTTCCTGCTCAGCTCTGCTGTGAGGAAGGCTCCCAGGCTCTCCCCTGCACTGCACTACAGAAACAGGGTTAAAACAGAGAGGGGGGGCACTTATTTGGCGATATGATTACATATGTGAAAATGCTATAAGGGAAAACACTTGTATAAGGGGTTGTCCCTGTATAATTATAGCGTTTTTGGTGTGTGCTGGCAAACTCTCCCTCTGTCTCCCCAAAGGGCTAGTGGGGTTCTGTCCTCTATCAGAGCATTCCCTGTGTGTGTGCTGTGTGTCGGTACGTGTGTGTCGACATGTAGGAGGACGATGTTGGTGAGGAGGCGGAGCAAATTGCCTGTATTGGTGATGTCACTCTCTAGGGAGTCGACACCGGAATGGATGGCTTATTTAGGAATTACGTGATAATGTCAACACGATGCAAGGTCGGTTGACGACATGAGACGGCCGGCAAACAAATTAGTACCTGTCCAGGCGTCTCAGACACCGTCAGGGGCTTGTAAAAACGCCCATTTACCTCAGTTGGTCGACACAGACACGGACACTGACTTCAGTGTCGACGGTGAAGAAACAAACGTATTTTCCTTTAGGGCCACACGTTACATGTTAAGGGCAATGAAGGAGGTGTTACATATTTCTGATACTACAAGTACCACAAATAAGGGTATTATGTAGGGTGGGAATAATCTACTTGTAGTTTTTCCTGAATCAGATAAATTAAAGTGTGTGATGATACGTGGGTTTCCTCCGATAGAAAATTATTGGAGGTATACCTTTTCCCGCCAGAAGTGAGGGCGAGTTGGGAAACACACCTTAGGGTGGATAAGGCGCTCACACGCTTATAAAAACAAGTGGCGTTACCGTCTCCAGATACGGCCGCCCTCAAAGAGCCAGCTGATAGGAAGCTGAAAAATATCCTAAAAAGTATATACACACATACTGGTGTTATACTACGACCAGCAATCGCCTCAGCCTGGATGTGCAGCGCTGGGGGGGCTTGGTCGGATTTCCTGACTGAAAATATTGATACCCTTGACAGGAACAATATTTTATTGACTATAGAGCATTTTAAGGATGCATTTCTATATATGCGAGATGCGCAGAGGGATATTTGCATTCTGGCATCAAGAGTAGATGTGATGTCCATATCTGCCAGACGATGTTTATAGACACGACAGTGGTCAGGTGATGCAGATTCCAGACGGCACATGGAAGTATTGCCGTATAAAGGGGCGGTCCATCGGACCTGGTGGCCATGGCAACAGCTGGAAAATCCACTTTTGTTACCCCAAGTCACATCTCAGCAGAAAAGGACACAGTCTTTTCAGTCTCAGTCCTTTCGTACCCATAAAGGCAGGCGGGCAAAAGGCCAGTCATATCTGCCCAGGGTTAGAGGAAAGGGAAGAAGACTGCAGCAGGCAGCCCATTCCCAGGAACAGAAGTCCTCCACAGCTTCTGCCAAGTCCGCAGCATGACGCTGGGGCCATACAAGCGGACTCAGGTGCGGTGGGGGGTCATCTCAAGAGTTTCAGCACGCAGTGGGCTCACTCGCAAGTGGACTCCTGGATCCTACACGTAGTATCCCAGGTGTACATTGGAAATTCGAGACGTCTTCCCCTCACAAGTTCCTGAAGTCTGCTTTACCAACGTCTCCCTCCGACAGGGAGGCAGTATTGGAAAAAAATTCACAGGCTGTATTCCCAGCAGGTGATAATCAAAGTACCCCTCCTACAACAAGGGAAGGGGTATTATTCCACACTATATTGTGGTACTGAAGCCAAACGGCTCGGTGAGATCTAAAAGATTTGAACAATTACATACAAGGGTTCAAATCAAGATGGAGTCACTCAGAGCAGTGATAGCGAACCAGGACGATATGGTGTCACTGGATATCAGGGACGCTTACCTACATGTCCAAATTTTGCCCTTCTCACCAAGGGTATCTCAGGTTCGTGGTACAGAACTGTCACTATCAGTTCAGACGCTGCCGTTTGGATTGCCCACGGCACCCCGGGTCTTTACCATGGTAATGGCCGAAATGATGATTCTTCCTAAAAGAAATATGGACGCTTTCCTGATAAGGGCAAGGTCGAGAGAACAGTTGGCGGTCGGAGTAGCACTATCTCAAGTAGTTCTACGACAGCACGAGTGGATTCTAAATATTCCAAAATCGCAGCTTTTTCCGACGACACGTCTAATGTTCCTAGGAATGATTCTGGACACAGTCCAGAAAAGGATGTTTTCTCCCGGAGAAGAAGACCAGGGAGTTATCCGAGCTAGTCAGGAACCTCCTAAAACCAGGAAAAGTATCAGTGCATCATTGCACAAGGGTCCTGTGAAAAATGGTGGTTTCTTACAAAGCGATCCCATTCGGTAGATTTCACGCAAGAACCTTTCAGTGGAATCTGCTGGGAAAATGGTCCGGATCGCATCTTCAGATGCATCAGCGGACAACCCTGTCTCCAAGGACAAGGGTGTTTTCTTCTGCGGTGGCTGCAGAGTGCTCATCTATGAAAGGGCCGCAGATTCGACATTCAGGACTGGGTCCTGGTGACCACGGATGCCAGCCTGAGTGGCTGGGGAGCAGTCACACAAGGAAAAAATTTCCAGGGAGTGTGATCAAGTCTGGAGACTTCTCTCCACATAAATATACTGGAGCTAAGGGCAATTTACAAGGCTCCAAGCTTAGCAAGACCTCTGCTTCAAGGTCAGCCGGTATTGATCCAGTGGGACAACATCACGGCAGTCGCCCACGTAAACAGACAGGGCGGCACATGAAGCAGGAGGGAAATGGCAGAAACTGCAAGGATTCTTCGCTGGGCGAAAAATCATGTGATAACACTCTCAGCAGTGTTAATTCCGGGAGTGGAAAACTGGGAAGCAAACTTCCTCAGCAGGCATAACCTCCACCCGGGAGAGTGGGGACTTCAGCGGGAAGTCTTCCACATGATTGTAAACCGTTGGGAAAAACCAAAGGTGGACATGATGGCGTCCCGCCTGAACAAAAAACTAGACAAATATTGCGCCAGGTCAAGGGACCCTCAGGCAATAGCGGTGGACGCTCTGGTAACACTGTGGGTGTACCAGTCAGGGTATGTGTTCCCTCCTATGCATCTCATACCAAAAGTACTGAGAATCATAAGAAGGAGATGAGTAAGAACGATACTCGTGGTTCCGGATGGGTCAAGAAGGACTTGGTACCCGGAACTTCAAGAGATGCTCACGGAAGAACCGTGGCCTCTACCTTTAAGAAAGGACCTGCTCCAGCAGGGGCCTTGTCTGTTCCAAGACTTACCGCGGCTGCGTTTGACGGCATGGCAGTTGAACGCCGGATCCTGAAAGGGCATTCCAGATGAAGTCATCCCTACCCTGGTCGAAGCCAGGAAGGATGTAACCGCAAAACATTTTCACCGCATTTGGCGAAAATATGTTGCGTGGTGTGAGGCCAAGAAGGTCCCTACAGAGGAATTCCAACTGGGTCGTTTCCTACATTTCCTGAAAACAGGACTGTCTATGGGCCTAAAATTAGGGTCCATTAAGGTTCAAATTTCGACCCTGTCAAATTTCTTCCAGAAAGAACTGGCTTCAGTGCCTGAAGTTCAGACGTTTGTAAAAGGGGTACTGCATATACAGCCTCCTTTTGTGCCCCCAGTGGCACCTTGGGATCTCAATGTTGTTTTGAGTTTCCTAAAGTCACATTGGTGATCCACTCACCACTGTGGAATTAAAATATTTCACATGGAAGGTGAAGATTCTATTAGCCCTGGCTTCAGCCAGGCGTGTGTCAGAATGGGCGGCTTTATCATATAAAAGCCCTTACTTAATTTTTCATTCTGACAGGGCAGAATTGAGGACTCGTCCTCAATTTCTCCTTAAGGTGTTTTCTGTTTTTCACATGAACCAACCTATTGTGGTACCTGCGGCTACTAGGGACTTGGAGGACTCCAAGTTACTTGACGTTGTCAGGGCCCTGAAAATATATGTTTCCAGGACGACTGGAGTCAGAAAATCTGACTCGCTGTTTAGCCTGTATGCACCCAACAAGATGGGTGTTCCTGCTTCTAAGCAGACGATTGCTCGCTGGATTTGTGGTACAATTCAGCTTGCACATTCTGTGGCAGGCTTGCCACAGCCAAAATCAGTAAAAGCCCATTCCACAAGGAAGTGGGCTCATCTTGGGCGGCTGCCCGAGGTGTCTCGGCTTTACAACTTTGCCGAGCTGCTACTTGGTCAGGGGCACACCCTGACTGAGGAGGACCTGGAGTTCTCTCATTCGGTGCTGCAGAGTCATCCGCACTCTCCCGCCCGTTTGGGAGCTTTGGTATAATCCCCATGGTCCTGACGGAGTCCCCAGCATCCACTTAGGACGTTAGAGAAAATAAGAATTTACTTACCGATAATTCTATTTCTCGTAGTCCGTAGTGGATGCTGGGCGCCCATCCCAAGTGCGGATTGTCTGCAATACTTGTACATAGTTATTGTTACAAAAATCGGGTTATTCTTGTTGTGAGCCATCTTTTCAGAGGCTCCTTCGTTGTGATCATACTGTTAACTGGGTTCAGATCACAGGTTGTACGGTGTGATTGGTGTGGCTGGTATGAGTCTTACCCGGGATTCAATATCCTTCCTTATTATGCACGCTCGTCCGGGCACAGTATCCTAACTGAGGCTTGGAGGAGGGTCATAGGGGGAGGAGCCAGTGCACACCACCTGATCCTAAAGCTTTTATTATTGTGCCCTGTCTCCTGCGGAGCCGCTAAACCCCTTGGTCCTGACGGAGTCCCCAGCATCCACTACGGACTACGAGAAATAGAATTATCGGTAAGTAAATTCTTATTTTTTTTATGGCTCAATGTACACAAACTTTGTTTAATACACAAAGTTATTAAAAATATTGTATTAAATGACCTTCAGGCTTTGTGTATAAGGTGTATATGAAACATAAATGAATTGTGTGAATGTACACACTTTGTTTAATGCACAAAGTTATAAAAAATATTGGCTAAAATTACCTTCAGGCTGTGTGTATAAGGTGTATATGTAACATAAATGCATCCTGTGCTTAGATTTAGGTCCCATCACCATGATATCTCATTATGGTATCTAATTATTCCAAAATACGGAAAAATCCCATATCCAAAATACCTCTGGTCCCAAGCATTTTGGATAAGGGACACTCAACCTGTATTTTAAAATGTCAGAATTTCATTTAAAAAACAAATTTACTACAATTTTCTAGAGTCCGTTGTATTTTCACACTCGATTTGCTTTAATCTAGTAGGTTTCTAAAAGAGGACAAAGTATTAGATAACATTTATTTAGCATATGATATTGACTTAAAGGGTTCACTACGGCTGGCCGGCGGTCGGGCTCCCGGCGACCAGCATCCCGGCGCCGGGAGCCCGACCGCCGGCTTACCGACAGCTTGGCGAGCGCAAATGAGCCCCTTGCGGGCTCGCTGCGCTCGCCACGCTACGGGCACGGTGGCGCGCTACGCGCGCCACACTATTTTATTCTCCCTCTATGGGGGTCGTGGACCCCCACGAGGGAAAATAATTGTCGGTATTCCGGCTGTCGGGCTCCCGGCGCCGGTATACTGAGCGCCGGGAGCCCGACCGCCGGCAAACAGAAGACCACCCGACTTAAATACACATATAACGTTAGTTACCATTTATAGGATAAACTATTTTATTTAATGGCCATCAGTGGACATTGAAGTATTGGCTAGATGTCCAGAATCCTCATAAACCTTATAGTATCTAATAATGGATTACATACTATTTACTGGCGTGCAGGATGCCGGATGTCAAGATCCCGACAGCGGCATCCCGCCCGTCAGAATGCCGGCAGCGGGGTGAGCGCTAAGACACTAAGTCCCCTTGCGGGCTCGGTGGCTTGCTGCGCTCACCACAGGTTCTATTCTCACTCTATTGGCGTCGTGGACACCCACTAATGGGAATAGCCCCTGTGCACTGGGATTCTGGCTGTCGGCATTGATGGCTGTCGGGATTCTGACATCGCTATCCTGAACGCCGGGATCCTCAACAGCTGACAAATTGATTTCATCCCTCTAAAAATTACACATCTTACAAAGCTGAAGGAAACTTATTCATGTTTTGTAACTAACATTACAAGTTAGTTATAGGGATGTTCACCTTCAGTATTCAGCTTCACACACTGGGGTAGATGTATTAACCTGGAGAAGGCAAAAGGAAGTGATAAAGCAGTGTTAGGTGCAAGGTAATAATGCATCAGCCAATCGGCTCATAACTGTTAATTTACATATGGGAGCTGATTGGCTGGTGTGTTCATCACCTTGCATTTATCACTGGTTTATCAATTCCTTATGCCTTCTCCAGGTTAATACATCTGCCCCACTGATTGCTATTGCATGTGAACACATGTGGTCGATCACTATATACTACTAGTAACACCACCTAGTGATAAATTGTGGAACTACCAATTGCAATGTGGGAAAATCAAACATTAAATTGCATCCCTTATCAGCATTTTCTTCTTTAGAATAATGTTAATGTTCTCTATACTTACCAACATTATATTTATGATTAATGTTGCTTCACCTGTGACCTAATTTGTGAGATACAGAAAATGAATATTGAAGAAATTTAATTTCTCTAGCATTCATAAGGGATATTGGGGGAATCTAGTACGATGGGGTATAGACGGGGTCCAAAGGAGCCAGTGCACTTTAAATTTCTTCAACTGGGTGTGCTGGCTCCTCCCCTCTATGCCCCCTCCCACAGGCAAATCCTATTTTCTCTGACGTCCTAGTGGATGCTGGGTACTCCGTAAGGACCATGGGGAATAGACGGGCTCCGCAGGAGACTGGGCACTCTAAAGAAAGATTTAGGTCTACCTGGTGTGCACTGGCTCCTCCCCCTATGACCCTCCTCCAAGCCTCAGTTAGATTTCTGTGCCCGGCTGAGCTGGATGCACACTAGGGGCTCTCCTGAGCTCCTAGGAAGAAAGTATATGTTAGGTTTTTTTATTTTCAGTGAGACCTGCTGGCAACAGGCTCACTGCACCGAGGGACTAAGGGGAGAAGAAGCGAACCTACCTAAGTGGTGGTAGCTTGGGCTTCTTAGGCTACTGGACACCATTAGCTCCAGAGGGATCGAACACAGGACCCGACCTCGTCGTCCGTTCCCGGAGCCGCGCCGCCGTCCCCCTTACAGAGCCAGAAGCAAGAAGGTGGTCCGGAAAATCGGCGGCTGAAGACTTCTGTCTTCTCCAAGGTAGCGCACAGCACTGCAGCTCTGCGCCATTGCTCCTCATGCACACCACACACTGCGGTCACTGATGGGTGCAGGGCGCTGGGGGGGGGGGGGGGCGCCCTGAGCAGCAATATTAACACCTTGGCTGGCGAACTGACACCATATATAGCCCCAGGGGCTATATAGGTGTTTATTAACCCCTGCCAGAACTTTTACAATAGCGGGAGAAAGCCCGCCGAAAAAGGGGCGGATCCATCTCCCTCAGCACACTGGCGCCATTTTCCCTCACAGCTCTGCTGGAGGGATCGCTCCCTGGCTCTCCCCTGCAGTCCTGCACTACAGAAAAGGGTTAAAAAGAGAGGGGGGGGGCACAAATTAGGCGCAGTATATATATATTATGCAGCTATAAGGGAAAACACTCTCTTAGGTGATATCCCTGTGATATATAGCGCTCTGGTGTGTGCTGGCATACTCTCCCTCTGTCTCCCCAAAGGGCTTTGTGGGGTCCTGTCCTCTGTCAGAGCATTCCCTGTGTGTGTGCTGTGTGTCGGTACTGCTGTGTCGACATGTATGATGAGGATAATGATGTGGAGGCGGAGCAAATGCCTGTGAATGGGATGTCACCCCCTGCGGGGTCGACACCGGTGTGGATGGACTTATGGAAGGAATTACATGACAGTGTCAACTCCTTACATAAAAGGTTTGACAACAGCCGGCTGCTCAGCTTGTGCCTGTCCAAGCGTCTCACATGTCATCAGGGGCTCTAAAACGCCCGCTACCTCAGATGGCAGACACAGATGTTGACACGGATACCGACTCCAGTGTCGACGACGATGAGACTAGTGTACCTTCCAATAGGGCCACCCGTTACATGATTGAGGCAATGAAAAATGTATTACACATTTCTGATAATACCCCAGATACCACAAAAAAGGGTATTATGTTTGGTGACAGAAAACTACCAGTAGTTTTCCTGCATCTGAGGAATTGATATGAGGTGTGTGAGGAAGCGTGGACTTCCCCCGATAAGAAATTGATAATTTCTAAGCAGCGTACCCTTTTCCGCCAGAGGATAGGTCACGTTGGGAAATAACCCCTAGGGTAGATAAAGTGGTTACACGCTTATTAAAAAAGGTGGCACTACCGTCACGGATACGGCCGCCCTGAAGGACCTGCTGATAGAAAGCAGAAAACTACCCTTAAAGCTATATACACACACACGGGCATTATATTGAGACCTGCTATTGCCTCGGCATGGATGTGCAGTGCGGCAGCTGCGTGGTCAGATTCCCTGTCGGATAATATTTATACTATAGATAGGGACAATATTTTGCTGAAAATAGAGCATATAAAAGACGCTGTCTTATACATGCGTGATGCACAGAGGGATATTTGCCGACTGGCATCACTAATAAGCGCTATGTAAAACCATTGCCGCCAGACGGGGGTTATGGACTCGGCAATGGTCGGGCGATGCCGATTCAAAACGGCACATGGAAGTTTGCCCTAGAAGGGGGTGGAACTGTTTGGGGATGGTTTTTCAGACCTCGTTTCCACAGCTACGGCTGGGAAATCAAAACTTTTGCCACAAGCTACCCCACAGCAAAAGTAAGCACTGTATTATCAGGTACAGTCCCTTTGGCCCCAGAAAAGTAGAGGGCTAGAGGCTCATCTTTTCTGCCAAGAGGAAAAGGTAGAGGGAAAAAGCTGCAGCACACAGCTAGTTCCCAGGAGCAGAAGTCCTCCCCTGCGTCCGGTAAGTCCGCAGCATGACGCTGGGGCTGCTCAGGCGGACCCGGGTACGGTGGGGGCCCGTCTCAGAAATTTCAGCGCACAGTGGACTCTCTCACAGGTGGATCCCTGGGTTCTTCAAACAGTATCTCAGAGGTACAGGCTGGAATTCGAGACGTCTCCCCCCCGCCGTTTCCTAAAATCTGCCTTACCGGCAACTCCCTCTGCCAGGGAGGCAGTGTTGGTGGCTATCCAAAAAACTGTATTCACAGCAAGTGATTATCAAGGTACCCCTCCTTCAACAGGAAAAGGGTTACTTTTCCACAATGTTTGTGGTACCGAAACCGGACGGTTCGGTGAGACCCATCTTAAATTTAAAATCCTTGAACACATATAACAAAAGATTCAAGTTCAAGATGGAATCGCTCAGGGCGATTATTGCGATCCTGGACGAGGGGGATTACAGGGTCTCTCTGGACATCAAGGATACTTACCTGCATGTCCCCATTTACCCTCCTCACCAGGAGTACCTCAAGATTGTGGTACCGGACTGTCACTATCAGTTCCAGACGCTGCCGTTTGGATTATCCACGGCACCGAGGGTCTTTACCATGGGTAATGACCGAAATGATGATACTCCTTCGCAAGAAGGGAGTTTTAATTATCCCGTACTTGGACGATCTCCTGATACAGGCGAGGTCCAAGGAACAGTTGGTAAGGGGGTAGCACTTTCTCCGGAAGTGCTGCAACAGCAGGACTGGATTCTCAATTCCAAAGTCACAGCTGGTCCCGACGACACGTCTTCTGTTCCTGGGAATGATTCTGGAAACAGACCAGAAAAAAGTGTTTCTTCCAATGGAAAAAGCCGAGGAGTTGTCATCTCTAGTCAGAGACATCCTAAAACCGGGACAGGTGTCGGTACATCAATGCACACGAGTCCTGGGAAAAATGGTAGCTTCGTACGAGGCGATTCCATTCGGAAGGTTCCACGCAAGGACTTTCCAGTGGGACCTGTTGGACAAATGGTCCGGGTCCCATCTCCAGATGCAACAGCGAATAACCCTGTCGGCAAGGACCAGGGTGTCGCTGCTGTGGTGGCTGCAGAGGGCTCATCTACTAGAGGGCCGCAGATTCGGAATACAGGACTGGGTCCTGGTGACCACGGATGCCAGCCTTCGGGGCTGGGGTGCAGTCACACAGGGAGGAAATTTCCAAGGACTGTGGTCAAATCAGGAGATTTCGCTTCACATAAATATTCTGGAGCTAAGGGCCATTTACAATGCCCTAAGCCAAGCAAGACCCCTGCTTCAGATTCGGCCGGTACTGATCCAATCAGACAACATCACGGCGGTCGCCCATGTAAACAGACAGGGTGGCACAAGAAGCAGGAGGGCAATGGCAGAAGTCAC
Source organism: Pseudophryne corroboree (assembly GCF_028390025.1). NCBI lineage: Eukaryota > Metazoa > Chordata > Amphibia > Anura > Myobatrachidae > Pseudophryne > Pseudophryne corroboree. The sequence goes on from NC_086447.1 coordinate 810,174,137, forward strand.
AAGGATTCTCCGATGGGCAGAGAATCACGTGTTAGCACTGACAGCAGTGTTCATTCCGGGAGTGGACAACTGGGAAGCAGACTTCCTCAGCAGGCACGACCTCCACCCGGGAGAATGGGGACTTCATCCAGAAGTCTTCCAGATGCTGGTAAACCGTTGGGAAAAACCACAGGTGGACATGATGGCGTCCCGCCTCAACAAAAAGATATTGCGCCAGGTCAAGGGACCCTCAGGCGATCGCTGTGGACGCTCTAGTGACACCGTGGGTGTACCAGTCGGTTTATGTGTTTCCTCCTCTACCTCTCATACCCAAAGTACTGAGAATAATAAGAAAGCGAGGAGTGAGAACTATTCTCGTGGCTCCGGATTGGCCAAGAAGGGCTTGGTACCCGGAGCTTCAAGAGATGCTTGCAGAGGACCCTTGGCCTCTGCCGCTCAGACAAGACCTGCTGCAGCAGGGACCCTGTCTGTTCCAAGACTAACCGCGGCTGCGTTTGACGGCATGGCGGTTGAACGCCGGATCCTAAAGGAAAAAGGCATTCCGGAGGAAGTCATCCCTACCCTGATCAAGGCCAGGAAGGATGTCACCGCAAAACATTATCACCGCATTTGGCGAAAATATGTTGCTTGGTGTGAGGCCAAGAAGGCCCCAACGGAGGAATTTCAACTGGGTCGATTCCTGCATTTCCCGCAAGCAGGTGTGACGTTGGGCCTCAAATTGGGGTCCATTAAGGTCCAGATCTCGGCCCTGTCGATTTTCTTCCAGAAAGAACTGGCTTCACTGCCTGAAGTTCAGACTTTTGTCAAGGGAGTTCTGCATATTCAGCCTCCTTTTGTGCCCCCAGTGGCACCTTGGGATCTCAATGTGGTTTTGGGAGTTTCTGAAATCACATTGGTTTGAGCCACTTAAGACTGTGGATTTAAAATATCTCACGTGGAAAGTGGTTATGTTGTTGGCTCTGGCTTCGGCCAGACGTGTGTCAGAATTGGTGGCTTTGTCCTGTAAAAGCCCCTATCTGATTTTCCATATGGATAGGGCAGAGTTGAGGACTCGTCCTCAGTTTCTCCCGCAGGTGGTATCAGCTTTTCACTTGAACCAACCTATTGTGGTGCCTGCGGCTACTAGGGACTTGGAGGATTCCAAGTTTCTGGACGTAGTCAGGGCCCTGAAAATGTATATTTCCAGGACGGCTGGAGTCAGGAAAACTGACTCGCTGTTTATTTTATATGCACCCAACAAGCTGGGTGCACCTGCTTCTAAGCAGACTATCGCGCGCTGGATTTGTAGCACTATTCAGCTGGCGCATTCTGCGGTGGGACTACCGCAGCCTAAATCTGTAAAAGCCCATTCCACGAGGAAGGTGGGCTCATCTTTGGCGGCTGCCCGAGGGGTCTCGGCTTACAACTTTGCCGAGCTGCTACTTGGTCAGGGGCAAACACGTTTGCAAAATTTTATAAATTTGATACCCTGGCTGAGGAGGACCTGGAGTTCTCTCATTCGGTGCTGCAGAGTCATCCGCACTCTCCCGCCCGTTTGGGAGCTTTGGTATAATCCCCATGGTCCTTACGGAGAACCCAGCATCCACTAGGACGTCAGAGAAAATAAGATTTTACTCACCGGTAAATCTATTTCTCATAGTCCGTAGTGGATGCTGGGCGCCCATCCCAAGTGCGGATTGTCTGCAATACTTGTAAATAGTTATTGTTACAAAAATCGGGTTGTTATTGCGAGCCATCTGTTCAGAGGCTCCATTGTTATCATACTGTTAACCGGGGTTCCTATCACGAGTTATATGGTGTGATTGGTGTGGCTGGTATGAGTCTTACCCGGGATTCAAAATCCTTCCTTATTGTGTCAGCTCTTCCGGGCACAGTGTCCTAACTGAGGCTTGGAAGAGGGTCATAGGGGGAGGAGCCAGTGCACACCAGGTAGACCTAAATCTTTCTTTAGAGTGCCCAGTCTCCTGCGGAGCCCGTCTATTCCCCATGGTCCTTACGGAGTACCCAGCATCCACTACGGACTACGAGAAATAGATTTACTGGTGAGTAAAATCTTATTATTTTTAGGGATGTGCACCTGAAATTTTTCGGGTTTTGGTTTTGGGTTCGGTTCCGTGGCCGTGTTTTGGGTTCGAACGCGTTTTGGCAAAACCTCACCGAATTTTTTTTGTCGGATTCGGGTGTGTTTTGGATTCGGGTGTTTTTTTCAAAAAACCCTAAAAAACAGCTTAAATCATAGAATTTGGGGGTCATTTTGATCCCATAGTATTATTAACCTCAATAACCATAATTTCCACTCATTTTCAGTCTATTCTGAACACCTCACACCTCACAATATTATTTTTAGTCCTAAAATTTGCACCGAGGTCGCTGGATGGCTAAGCTAAGCGACCCAAGTGGCCGACACAAACACCTGGCCCATCTAGGAGTGGCACTGCAGTGTCAGGCAGGATGGCCCTTCCAAAAAATACTCCCCAAACAGCACATGACGCAAAGAAGAAAAAAAAGAGGCGCAATGTGGTAGCTGTGTGAGTAAGCTAAGCGACCCTGGTGGCCGACACAAACACCTGGCCCATCTAGGAGTGGCACTGCAGTGTCACGCAGGATGGCCCTTCCAAAAAATACTCCCCAAACAGCACATGACACAAAGAAGAAAAAAAAGAGGCGCAATGAGGTAGCTGTGTGACTAAGCTAAGCGACCCTAGTGGCCGACACAAACACCTGGCCCATCTAGGAGTGGCACTGCAGTGTCACGCAGGATGGCCCTTCCAAAAAATACTCCCCAAACAGCACATGACGCAAAGCAGAAAAAAAAGAGGCGCAATGAGGTAGCTGTGTGAGTAAGCTAAGCGACCCTAGTGGCCAACACAAACACCTGGCCCATCTAGGAGTGGCACTGCAGTGTCACGCAGGATGGCCCTTCCAAAAAATACTCCCCAAACAGCACATGACGCAAAGAAGAAAAAAGAGGTGCAAGATGGAATTGTCCTTGGGCCCTCCCACCCACCCTTATGTTGTATAAACAGGACATGCACACTTTAACCAACCCATCATTTCAGCGACAGGGTCTGCCACACGACTGTGACTGAAATGACTGGTTGGTTTGGGCCCCCACCAAAAAAGAAGCAATCAATCTCTCCTTGCACAAACTGGCTCTACAGAGGCAAGATGTCCACCTCATCATCATCGTCCGATTCATCACCCCTTTCACTGTGTACATCCCCCTCCTCACAGATTATTAATTCGTCCCCACTGGAATCCACCATCTCAGATCCCCGTGTACTTTCTGGAGGCAATTGCTGCTGGTGAATGTCTCCATGGAGTAATTGATTATAATTCATTTTAATGAACATCATCTTCTCCACATTTTCTGGAAGTAACCTCGTACGCCGATTGCTGACAAGGTGAGCGGCGGCACTAAACACTCTTTCGGAGTACACACTGGAGGGAGGGCAACTTAGGTAGAATAAAGCCAGTTTGTGCAAGGTCCTCCAAATTGCCTCTTTTCCCTGCCAGTATACGTACGGACTGTCTGACGTGCCTACTTGGATGCGGTCATTCATATAATCCTCCACCATTCTTTCAATGGTGAGAGAATCATATGCAGTGACAGTAGACGACATGTCAGTAATCGTTGGCAGGTCCTTCAGTCCGGACCAGATGTCAGCATCAGCAGTCGCTCCAGACTGCCCTGCATCACCGCCAGCGGGTGGGCTCGGAATTCGTAGCCTTTTCCTCGCACCCCCAGTTGCAGGAGAATGTGAAGGAGGAGATGTTGACAGGTCGCGTTCCGCTTGACTTGACAATTTTCTCACCAGCAGTTCTTTGAACCCCTGCAGACTTGTGTCTGCCGGAAAGAGAGATCCAACGTAGATTTTAAATCTAGGATCGAGCACGGTGGCAAAAATGTAGTGCTCTGATTTCAACAGATTGACCACACGTGAATTCTGGTTAAGCGAATGAAGGGCTCCATCCACAAGTCCCACATGCCTAGCGGAATCGCTCTGTTTTAGCTCCTCCTTCAATGACTCCAGCTTCTTCTGCAAAAGCCTGATGAGGGGAATGACCTGACTCAGGCTGGCAGTGTCTGAACTGACTTCACGTGTGGCAAGTTCAAAGGGCAGCAGAACCTTGCACAACGTTGAAATCATTCTCCACTGCGCTTGAGACAGGTGCATTCCACCTCCTTTGCCTATATCGTGGGCAGATGTATAGGCTTGAATGGCCTTTTGCTGCTCCTCCATCCTCTGAAGCATATAGAGGGTTGAATTCCACCTCGTTACCACCTCTTGCTTCAGATGATGGCAGGGCAGGTTCAGGTTTTTTTGGTGGTGCTCCAGTCTTCTGTACGCGGTGCCTGCACGCCGAAAGTGGCCCGCAATTCTTCTGGCCACCGACAGCATCTCTTGCACGCCCCTTTCGTTTTTTAAATAATTCTGCACCACCAAATACAAGGTATGTGCAAAACATGGGCCGTGCTGGAATTTGCCCAGATGTAATGCACGCACAATATTGCTGGCGTTGTCCGATGCCACAAATCCCTAGGAGAGTCCAATTGGGGTAAGCCATTCTGCGATGATCTTCCTCAGTTGCCGTAAGAGGTTTTCCGCTGTGTGCGTATTCTGGAAAGCGGTGATACAAAGCGTAGCCTGCCTAGGAACGAGTTGGCGTTTGCGAGATGCTGCTACTGGTGCCGCCGCTGCTGTTCTTGCAGCGGGAGGCAATACATCTACCCAGTGGGCTGTCACAGTCATGTAGTCCTGAGTCTGCCCTGCTCCACTTGTCCACATGTCCGTGGTTAAGTGGACATTGGGTACAACTGCATTTTTTAGGACACTGTGGAGTCTTTTTCTGACGTCCGTGTACATTCTCGGTATCGCCTGCCTAGAGAAGTGGAACCTAGATGGTATTTGGTAACGGGGGCACACTACCTCAAGAAATTGTCTAGTTCCCTGTGAACTAACGGCGGATACCGGACGCACGTCTAACACCAACATAGTTGTCAAGGCCTCAGTTATCCGCTTTGCAACAGGATGACTGCTGTGATATTTCATCTTCCTCGCAAAGGACTGTTGGACAGTCAATTGCTTACTGGAAGTAGTACAAGTGGTCTTCCGACTTCCCCTCTGGGATGACGATCGACTCCCAGCAGCAACAACAGCAGCGCCAGCAGCAGTAGGCGTTACACTCAAGGATGCATCGGAGGAATCCCAGGCAGGAGAGGACTCGTCAGACTTGCCAGTGACATGGCCTGCAGGACTATTGGCTTTCCTGGGTAAGGAGGAAATTGACACTGAGGGAGTTGGTGGTGTGGTTTGCGCGAGCTTGGTTACAAGAGGAAGGGATTTACTGGTCAGTGGACTGCTTCCGCTGTCGCCCGAAGTTTTTGAACTTGTCACTGACTTATTATGAATGCGCTGCAGGTGACGTATAAGGGAGGATGTTCCGAGGTGGTTAACGTCCTTACCCCTACTTATTACAGCTTGACAAAGGCAACACACGGCTTGACACCTGTTGTCCGCATTTCTGTTGAAATACTTCCACACTGAAGAGCTGATTTTTTTGGTATTTTCACCAGGCATGTCAATGGCCATATTCCTCCCACGGACAACAGGTGTCTCCCCGGGTGCCTGACTTAAACAAACCACCTCACCATCAGAATCCTCCTTGTCAATTTCCTCCCCAGCGCCAGCAACACCCATATCCTCATCCTGGTGTACTTCAACACTGACATCTTCAATTTCACTATCAGGAACTGGACTGCGGGTGCTCCTTTCAACACTTGCAGGGGGCGTGCAAATGGTGGAAGGCGCAAGCTCTTCCCGTCCAGTGTTGGGAAGGTCAGGCATCGCAACCGACACAATTGGACTCTCCTTTGGGATTTGTGATTTCGAAGAACGCACAGTTCTTTGCTGTGCTTTTGCCGCAAGTCTTTTCTTTTTTCTAGTGAGAGGATGAGTGCTTCCATCCTCATGTGAAGCTGAACCACTAGCCATGAACATAGGCCAGGGCCTCAGCCGTTCCTTGCCACTCCGTGTCGTAAATGGCATATTGGCAAGTTTACGCTTCTCCTCAGACGCTTTTAATTTTGATTTTTGGGTCATTTTCTCTAACGTCCTAAGTGGATGCTGGGGACTCCGTAAGGACCATGGGGAATAGCGGCTCCGCAGGAGACTGGGCACATCTAAAGAAAGCTTTAGGACTATGTGGTGTGCACTGGCTCCTCCCCCTATGACCCTCCTCCAAGCCTCAGTTAGATCTCTGTGCCCGAACGAGAAGGGTGCACACTAGGGGCTCTCCTGAGCTTCTTAGTGAAAGTTTTAGTTTAGGTTTTTTATTTTCAGTGAGACCTGCTGGCAACAGGCTCACTGCATCGAGGGACTAAGGGGAGAAGGAGCGAACTCACCTGCATGCAGAGTGGATTGGGCTTCTTAGGCTACTGGACATTAGCTCCAGAGGGACGATCACAGGCCCAGCCTGGATGGGTCCCAGAGCCGCGCCGCCGGCCCCCTTACAGAGCCAGAAGAGCAGAAGAGGTCCGGAAAATCGGCGGCAGAAGACGTCCTGTCTTCAATAAGGTAGCGCACAGCACCGCAGCTGTGCGCCCTTGCTCTCAGCACACTTCACACTCCGGTCACTGAGGGTGCAGGGCGCTGGGGGGGAGCGCCCTGAGACGCAATAATAAACACCTTGGATGGCAAAAGAATGCATCACATATAGCTCCTGGGCTATATGGATGCATTTAACCCCTGCCAAAATGCATAGAAAAACGGGAGATAAGGCCGCCGATAAGGGGGAGGAGCCTATCTCCTCAGCACACTGGCGCCATTTTCCCTCACAGCTCCGTTGGAGGGAAGCTCCCTGTCTCTCCCCTGCAGTCACTACACTACAGAAAGGGTTAAAAAAGAGAGGGGGGGCACTAATTACGCGCAGTATTAAATAAAACAGCAGCTATAAGGGGAAAAACACTTATATAAGGTTATCCCTGTATATATATAGCGCTCTGGTGTGTGCTGGCAAACTCTCCCTCTGTCTCCCCAAAGGGCTAGTGGGGTCCTGTCCTCTATCAGAGCATTCCCTGTGTGTGTGCTGTATGTCGGTACATTTGTGTCGACATGTATGAGGAGAAAAATGATGTGGAGACGGAGCAGATTGCCTGTAATAGTGATGTCACCCCCTAGGGGGTCGACACCTGAGTGGATGAACTGTTGGAAGGAATTACATGACAGTGTCAGCTCTGTATAAAAGACAGTGGTTGACATGAGACAGCCGGCTACTCAGCTTGTGCCTGTCCAGACGTCTCATAGGCCGTCAGGGGCTCTAAAGCGCCCGTTACCTCAGATGGCAGTTATAGACGCCGACAAGGATACTGACTCCAGAGTCGACGGTGAAGAGACAAATGTGACTTCCAGTAGGGCCACACGTTACATGATTGAGGCAATGAAAAATGTTTTACACATTTCTGATAATACGAGTACCACCAAAAAGGGGTATTATGTTCAGTGAGGAAAAACTACCTGTAGTTTTCCTGAATCTGAGAAATTAAATGAGGTGTGTGATGATGCGTGGTTTTCCCCCGATAACAACTGATAATTTCTAAAATGTTATTGGCATTATATCCTTTCCCGCCAGAGGTTAGGGTGCGTTGGGAAACACCCCCTAGGGGGGATAAAGCGCTCACACGCTTGTAAGGGCTCTACCCTCTCCTGAGATGGCCGCCCTTAAGGATCCTGCTGATAGAAAGCAGGAGGGTATCCTAAAATGTATTTACACACATACTGGTGTTATACTGCGACCAGCAATCGCCTCAGCCTGGATGTGCAGTGCTGGGTTGGCGTGGTCGGATTCCCTGACTGAAAATATTGATACCCTAGATAGGGACAGTATATTATTGCCTATAGAGCATTTAAAAGATGCATTTCTATATATGCTTGATGCACAGCGGAATATTTGCCGACTGGCATCAAGTCTAAGTGCGTTGTTCATTTCTACCAGTAGAGGGTTATGGACACGTCAGTGGTCAGGTGATGCGTATTCCAAACGGCATTTGGAAGTATTGCCTTATTAAAGGGAGGAGTTATTTGGGGTCGGTCTTTCAGACCTGGTGGCCACGGCAACAGCTGGGAAATCCACGTTTGTACCCCAGGTCGCCTCTCAACATGAGAAGACGCCGTATTATCAGGCGCAGTCTTTTCATGGACAAGCGGGCAAAAGATTACTCATTTCTGCCCCGTGACAGAGGGAGAGGAAAAAGGCTGCAGAAATCAGCCAGTTCCCAGGAACAGAAACCCTCTCCCGCCTCTGCCAAGCCCTCAGTATGACGCTGGGGCTTTACAAGCAGAATCAGGCACGGTGGGGGGCCCGTCTCAATGAATTTCAGCGCGCAGTGGGCTCACTCGCAAGTAGACCCCTGGATCCTTCAGGTGATATCTCAGGGGTACAAATTAGAATTCGAGACGTCTCCCCCTCGCCGTTTCTTAAAGTCGGCTTTACCAATGTCTCCTTCTGACAGGGAGACTGTTTTGGAAGCCATTCACAAGCTGTATTCCCAGCAGGTGATAACAAGGTACCCCTCCTGCAACAGGGAACGGGGTATTATTCCACACTGTTGTGGTACCGAAGCCGGACGGCTCGGTGAGACCGATTCTAAATCTAAAATCTTTGAACACTTACATACAGAGGTTCAAATTCAAGATTGAGTCACTCAGAGCAGTGATTGCGAACCTGGAAGAAGGGGACTACATGATGTCTCGGGACATCAAGGATGCTTACCTTCATGTCAAAATTTACCCTTCTCACCAAGGGTACCTCAGGTTTATGGTACAGAACTGTCACTATCAGTTCAGACGCTGCCGTAGGGATGGTCCACGGCACCCCGGGTTTTTACCAAGGTAATGGCCGAAATGATGATATTCCTTCAAAGGAAGGGAATTTTAGTTATCCCTTACTTGGACGATTCCCTAATAAGGGTAAGATCCAAGGAACAGTTGGAGGTCGGTGTAGCACTATCTCAGGTAGTGTTGCGGCAGCACGATTGGATTCTCAATATTCCAAAATCGCAGCTGGTTCCGACGACTTGTCTTCTGTTCCTAGGGATGATCCTGGACACAATCCAGAAAAAGGTGTTTCTCCCAGAGGAGAAAGCCAGGGAGTTATCCGAGCTAGTCAGGAACCTCCTAAAACCGAGCCAAGTCTCAGTGCATCAATGCACAAGGGTTCTGGGTAAAATGGTGGCTTCCTACGAAGCAATCCCATTCGGCAGATTCCACGCAAGAACTTTCCAGTGGGACCTGCTGGACAAATGGTCCGGGTCGCATCTTCAGATGCATCAGTGGATAACCCTGTCACCAAGGACAAGGGTGTCCCTCCTGTGGTGGTTGCAGAGTGCTCATCTTCTAGAGGGCCGCAGATTCGGCATTCAGGACTGGGTCCTGGTGACCACGGATACCAGCCTGCGAGGCTGGGGAGCAGTCACACAGGGAAGTAATATCCAGGGCTTATGGTCAAGCCTGGAGACATCACTTCACATAAATATCCTGAAGCTAAGGGCCATTTACAATGCTCTAAGCTTAGCAAGACCTCTGCTTCAGGGTCAGCCAGTGTTGATCCAGTCGGACAACATCACGGCAGTCACCCACGTAAACAGACAGGGTGGCACAAGAAGCAGGAGGGCAATGGCAGAAGCTGCAAGGATTCTTCGCTGGGCGGAAAATCATGTGATAGCACTGTCAGCAGTATTCATTCCGAGAGTGGACAACTGGGAAGCAGACTTCCTCAGCACGACCTCCACCCGGGAGAGTGGGGACTTCACCCAGAAGTCTTCCACATGATTATAAACCGTTGGGAAAAACTCGACAGGTATTGCGCCAGGTCAAGGGACCCTCAGGCAATAAGCTGTAGACGCTCTGGTAACACCGTGGGTGTACCAGTCAGTGTATGTGTTCCCTCCTCTGCCTCTCATACCCATGGTACTGAGATTGATAAGATGGAGAGGAGTAAGCACTATATTCGTGGCTCCGGATTGGCCAAGAAGGACTTGGTAACCGGAACTTCAAGAGATGCTCACGGAGGATCCGTGGCCTCTACCTCTAAGAAGGGACCTGCTCCAGCAAGGACCCTGTCTGTTCCAAGACTTACCGCGGCTGCGTTTGACGGCATGGCGGTTGAACGCCGGATCCTGAAGGAAAAAGGCATTTCGGATGAAGTCATCCCTATCCTGATCAAAGCCAGGAAGGATGTAACCGCAAAACATTATCACCGCATTTGGCGAAAATATGTTGCGTGGTGCGAGGCCAGTAAGGCCCGACGGAGGAAATTCAACTGGGTCGATTCCTACATTTCCTGCAAACAGGAGTGTCTATGGGCCTGAAATTGGGGTCCATTAAGGTTCAAATTTCGGCCCTGTCAATTTTCTTCCAAAAAGAACTAGCTTCAGTCCCTGAATTTCAGACGTTTGTAAAAGGGGTACTGCATATACAGCCTCCTTTTGTGCCTCCAGTGGCACTTTGGGATCTCAATGTTGTTTTTGGGTTCCAAAAGTCACATTGGTTTGAACCACTTAAATCTGTGGAGTTAAAATATCTCACATGGAAAGTGGTCATGCTGTGGGCCCTGGCCTGGGCCAGGCGCGTGTCAGAATTGGCGGCTTTATCCTGTAAAAGCCCTTATCTGATTTTCCATTCGGACAGGGCGGAATTGAGGACTCGTCCTCAGTTTCTCCCTAAGGTGGTTTTCAGCGTTTCACCTGAACCAACCTATTGTGGTACCTGCGGCTACTAGGGACTTGGAGGACTCCAAGTTGCTAGACGTTGTCAGGGCCCTGAAAATATATGTTTCCAGGACGGCTGGAGTCAGGAAATCTGACTCGCTGTTATCCTGTATGCACCCAACAAGCTGGGTGCTCCTGCTTCTAAGCAGACTATTGCTCGTTGGATTTGTAGTACAATTCAGCTTGCACATTCTGTGGCAGGCCTGCCACAGCCAAAAATCTGTAAATGCCCACTCCACAAGGAAGGTGGGCTCATCTTGGGCGGCTGCCCGAGGGGTCTCGGCTTTACAACTTTGCCGAGCAGCTACTTGGTCAGGAGCAAATACGTTTGTAAAATTCTACAAATTTGATACCCTGGCTGAGGAGGACCGGGAGTTCTCTCATGGGTGCTGCAGAGTCATCCGCACTCTCCCGCCCGTTTGGGAGCTTTGGTATAATCCCCATGGTCCTTACGGAGTCCCCAGCATCCACTTAGGACGTTAGAGAAAATAAGAATTTACTTACCGATAATTCTATTTCTCGTAGTCCGTAGTGGATGCTGGGCGCCCATCCCAAGTGCGGATTGTCTGCAATACTGGTACATAGTTATTGTTACCAAAAAATCGGGTTGTTACTGTAGTGAGCCATCTTTTCTAGAGGCTCCTCTGTTATCATGCTGTTAACTGGGTTCAGATCACAAGTTGTACAGTGTGATGGGTGTGGCTGGTATGAGTCTTACCCGGGATTCAAAATCCTTCCTTATTGTGTACGCTCGTCCGGGCACAGTATCCTAACTGAGGCTTGGAGGAGGGTCATAGGGGGAGGAGCCAGTGCACACCACATAGTCCTAAAGCTTTCTTTAGATGTGCCCAGTCTCCTGCGGAGCCGCTATTCCCCATGGTCCTTACGGAGTCCCCAGCATCCACTACGGACTACGAGAAATAGAATTATCGGTAAGTAAATTCTTATTTTTTTACTGATCTTTTGTGTTTTGGATTTTACATGCTCTGTACTATGACATTGGGCATCGGCCTTGGCAGACGACGTTGATGGCATTTCATCGTCTCGGCCATGACTAGTGGCAGCAGCTTCAGCACGAGGTGGAAGTGGATCTTGATCTTTCCTTATTTTTTTAACCTCCACATTTTTGTTCTCCATATTTTGCGCACAACTAAAAGCCACCACAGGTATACAATGTAGATGGATGGATAGTATAGTATTACTTATACTTATGGACGACGAGTGACGACACAGAGGTAGGTACAGCCGTGGCCTACCGTACTGCTGCTTAGTGCTTATCTATAAATATAATATACTGTATAACGGACCTGGTGGACAGTGTCAGCAGGCTGCTAAACTAGTATGAAGAAAGAAAAAAAAACCACCACAGGTATACAATGTAGATGGATGGATAGTATAGTATTACTTATACTTATGGACGACGAGTGACGACACAGAGGTAGGTACAGCCGTGGCCTACCGTACTGCTGCTTAGTGCTTATATATAAATATAATATACTGTATAACGGACCTGGTGGACAGTGTCAGCAGACTGCTAAACTAGTATGAAGAAAGAAAAAAAAAACACCACAGGTATACAATGTAGATGGATGGATAGTATAGTATTACTTATACTTATGGACGACGAGTGCACTGACGACACAGAGGTAGGTACAGCCGTGGCCTACCGTACTGCTGCTTAGTGCTTATATATAAATATAATATACTGTATAACGGACCTGGTGGACAGTGTCAGCAGACTGCTAAACTAGTATGAAGAAAGAAAAAAAAACACAGGTATACAATGTAGATGGATGGATAGTATAGTATTACTTATACTTATGGACGACGAGTGACGACACAGAGGTAGATACAGCCGTGGCCTACCGTACTGCTGCTTAGTGCTTATATATAAATATAATATACTGTGTGTATAACGGACCTGGTGGACAGTGTCAGCAGACTGCTAAACTAGTATGAAGAAAGAAAAAAAAAACACAGGTATACAATGTAGATGGATGGATAGTATAGTATTACTTATACTTATGGACGACGAGTGACGACACAGAGGTAGGTACAGCCGTGGCCTACCGTACTGCTGCTTAGTGCTTATATATAAATATAATATACTGTATAACGGACCTGGTGGACAGTGTCAGCAGCAGACTGCTAAACTAGTATGAAGAAAGAAAAAAAAAACCACCACAGGTATACAATGTAGATGGATGGATAGTATAGTATTACTTATACTTATGGACGACGAGTGACGACACAGAGGTAGGTACAGCCGTGGCCTACCGTACTGCTGCTTAGTGCTTATATATAAATATAATATACTGTATAACGGACCTGGTGGATAGTGTCAGCAGACTGCTAAACTAGTATGAAGAAAGAAAAAAAAACCACCACAGGTATACAATGTAGATGGATGGATAGTATAGTATTACTTATACTTATGGACGACGAGTGACGACACAGAGGTAGGTACAGCCGTGGCCTACCGTACTGCTGCTTAGTGCTTATATATAAATATAATATACTGTATAACGGACCTGGCGGACAGTGGCAGCAGACTGCTAAACTAGTATGAAGAAAGAAAAAAAACCACCACAGGTATACAATGTAGATGGATGGATAGTATAGTATTATTATACTTATGGACGACGAGTGCACTGACGACACAGAGGTAGGTACAGCCGTGGCCTACCGTACTGCTGCTTAGTGCTTATATATAAATATAATATACTGTGTGTATAACGGACCTGGTGGACAGTGTCAGCAGACTGCTAAACTAGTATGAAGAAAGAAAAAAAAAACACCACAGGTATACAATGTAGATGGATGGATAGTATAGTATTACTTATACTTATGGACGACGAGTGACGACACAGAGGTAGGTACAGCCGTGGCCTACCGTACTGCTGCTTAGTGCTTATATATAAATATAATATACTGTATAACGGACCTGGTGGACAGTGTCAGCAGCAGACTGCTAAACTAGTATGAAGAAAGAAAAAAAAAACACCACAGGTATACAATGTAGATGGATGGATAGTATTACTTATACTTATGGACGACGAGTGACGAGTCGACACAGAGGTAGGTGCAGCCGTGGCCTACCGTACTGCTGCTTAGTGCTTAATTATATATATAATATACTGTATAACGGACCTGGTGGACACTGCAGTGTCAGCAGACTGCTAAACAAACTAGCATGAAGAAAGAAAAAAAAAACACCACAGTGTTTTTCAGGCAGACAAACGTATACTGGACTGGTGGTCACTGTCAGCAAAACTGTGCACTGTACTCCTGCTATAACTGCTCCCCAGTCCCCACAATTAGGCAGTGTGAGCAGTGCACTCAGCACAGATATATCATGCAGCAGTGCAGCACACTGAGTGAGCACAGATATGGTGGAGCGTTTTTTTTCAGGCAGAGAAACAACGGATTAAACTCAAAACCCTGCACTGTACTCCCTAACAGCTGCTCCCCGTCCTCAATCCTCCCCACAATTATAGCTAACTAAGTTCTAATATAATACAACGGACTCTGAGAGGACGCCAGCCACGTCCTCTCCCTATCAATCTCAATGCACGTGTGAAAATGGCGGCGACGCGCGGCTCCTTATATAGAATCCGAGTCTCGCGAGAATCCGACAGCGGGATGATGACGTTCGGGCGCGCTCGGGTTAACCGAGCAAGGCGGGAGGATCCGAGTCGCTCGGACCCGTGTAAAAAAAAGGTGAAGTTCGGGCGGGTTCGGATTCCGAGGAACCGAACCCGCTCATCACTAATTATTTTACCAATTTTGTCCCCTTTTTTGGGGGCTGAAATGGCCCTGCAGTATTGACTTATGCCCTTCATATCATGGATACACTACTAAAAGTTCACCCTCTACATCCCTCTGCCACATACACGAGAGTGTCAAAGTTTCAGCTCGATCAGATAATGTTAAGACCTGCCTCATCAGCTCTAAAGTATTAAAAAACAGCTATTTTTCTAAAAAAAATCAGGGGTTTTCCGCTATAAAATTAGAACGGTTTATCCTAGGAATGTGTTGTTGTTTTTTAGTTTTGTAGAGCATGTTCCTGGCTTCAGTTTTCACTCACTTGTTTGCCAAACGTACAGATCGGAAGATATATGGGTTTTCCGTGGACCAGGCCAAGAAATTCGACTTTTTAAAGAAAATGTGACAATTTGCGTAAGTTAATAATTTTCTCTAAAAATGTTTTTTCTACTACTTTTGAGTTATTTAGCATCAACTAGTTCAAGTAACAGGGGACATTATGCGTCACATGCCCCCCCCCCCCCCCCCCCAGCAGCGTGTTCAACTACATGCTTCCCTGTGTGTCCCCATACATTGCACTATATCACTGCACTACATTTCCCTATCCACTGCACTACATTACTATACTACATCCCCTACACGCTGAGCTACGTCACTACACTACATGCCCCTATCCTATACACTGCACTACATACCCTATATGCTACACTACATCCCCTTATGTTCTACACCACATCAGTGCACTACATGCCCCTATATACTACAATACATTACTACACTACATACCCTATTTGGTACACTACGGGAGGTGGTCGTTCAGTCGACAAGCATTAGGTCGACCTAATGACCATGTTGAACTAGTGACCGTGTCGACCTTCAGTGGTAGACTTAAGGAACCACACCTGTACACTACATCCCCCTATAAACCACACCAAATCCCCACATCTGGGAGGCAAAGCGGAGGTTGATACTGCTACCTGGGAACACAGTCCTGATAATAAAGTCTGTCTTTAAACTCACCACAAAGCTGCTGTAGTGATACTTGGTGAGAGTTGGAGGTTGTCCAGGCTCTTAGGGGTAAATTTATTAAGATGGGAGTTCTATTTAAGATGAGATGTTGCCCATAGCAACCAATCAGATTCTACTTCATTTATCTAGAACCTTCTAGAAGATAATACCTGCAATCTCATTGGTTGCTATGGGCAACATCCCATCTTAAATAGAACTCCCATCTTAGTAAATTTACCTCTTAGTTTCCACTGTCAAGTGGATAGCTAGCAAAGTGAGCCTTTGATTTCTGTAACATTATTGACTGCACCTGATAACAATCAAAAGCCCGGGGTAGCGTGTTCCCTAACCGGCAGCTTGTTATTAGTTGGTGCTGGGCAGGCAGCCGGGATCATATCTAGTCGAAGCACTGCACGGCAAAGAAGAGAGTTTAAGACAGTAGCCGGCACAGGGGATATCCCAGGTACTGGAGCTCACCCACACAGCATCGGAGCCAGCTGCGGGCACAGAGGTGGGTCAGAGACACTGCCCTGGAAGCCCAGAACCACCTATATTGAATATTTCTACTTGCGATTTTGGCTATACTAGAAACTAGATTGTACACAATATAGCCAAAATTGCCTTGCCTGCACAGTCTATTTTTTCTTGCGATACCGACCCCACGGGAGCGTGCATCGGTATCGCAAGCTGTGTACACACGTGCGATATGTGCTAACTTTTTTTATATAGTCAAAATCGTAAGCAAACATCGCACCGTGTGTATGCACCTTCAGTCGTTGTGTACGAAAAAGTCCCTCCACCACCAAATCATATGCATGCTAAGCCTCTTACATGTAATGCCACTATTGTTAAAACACAGTAGAGAAGGAAATCATTTTTCTAATGTCTGTCAGCACAGTCAGCGTGTCCCAGTGATATGATGCACTGTGCTCTGCCTGACAGAGATCAAAGCTCTCAGGGCCTCTTTGAGATGTGGAAAGTGAGTTACATCATCACACTGTGGCTGACTAGACATAGCTGATACCAGGAACATTAATTGTTAGGGATGAATAGGAGATTTTATTTTTTACTGCATTGAAATATGTCTATAGATAGCTGGCAGTCCAGGACACAATTCTTGCTTATCAGCCAGGGTTCATCAATGAGCCAAATCAGGTTTCCATATTCAGTGTCCACTTCAGCTGGAAGATCTACAAACTGCTGGTGATGCAAGGTCCATGCGTGAATAAAATAAACACTGCATTATCTTATCCATAACAGTCTTCCTTCTAGGTTTACACAGGGAGCCTCCTGGTGGACAGTGATGTGTATCGCCAGTAAAGAGTGAGACCTAAGCGTAGATGTAAATCTTGGTGTACTTGCACTATAAACGGGCAGCAGTTTGTTGTCACACGCACACATTTCTTCAGTGGCAAAGCAGGAGGCTTAAAGTTCATGATGTCACCCTCTGGATACGCCCATGTAATCCTACTCAATCCAGGAAATGGATTATTGATCCCCCAAACTGTTGTCTTTGGACCCATCCTCTTTTTACACACATATCACATTGGATGTGCAGCAGAGCCAAAGGCCGATATATCTGCAGAGATATATCGGTGCATCATGCTGACCACCCGGTGACTGACATCAGAGGCTGCCGGTGACATCACAACTGGGCGAGCAATCTCGGATAGGTCATCCTAATGTGTGCCCAGCATAACACTTTTCTCTATCGTCCTAGTGGATGCTGGGGTTCCTGAAAGGACCATGGGGAATAGCGGCTCCGCAGGAGACAGGGTACAAAAAGTAAAGCTTTAGGATCAGGTGGTGTGCACTGGCTCCTCCCCCTATGACCCTCCTCCAAGCCTCAGTTAGATTTTTGTGCCCGGCCGAGAAGGGTGCAATCTAGGTGGCTCTCCTAAAGAGCTGCTTAGAAAAGTTTAGCTTAGGTTTTTTATTTTACAGTGAGTCCTGCTGGCAACAGGATCACTGCAACGAGGGACTTAGGGGAGAAGAAGTGAACTCACCTGCGTGCAGGATGGATTGGCTTCTTTGGCTACTGGACATTAGCTCCAGAGGGACGATCACAGGTACAGCCTGGATGGTCACCGGAGCCTCGCCGCCGGCCCCCTTGCAGATGCTGAAAAGAGAAGAAGGTCCAGAATCGGCGGCAGAAGACTCCTCAGTCTTCTTAAGGTAGCGCACAGCACTGCAGCTGTGCGCCATTGCTCTCAGCACACTTCACACGGCAGTCACTGAGGGTGCAGGGCGCTGGGAGGGGGGCGCCCTGGGAGGCAATGTAAACCTATTTTTTGGCAAAAAATACCTCACATATAGCCTCCGGGGGCTATATGGAGATATTTAACCCCTGCCAGAATCCGTTGAAGAGCGGGAGACGAGCCCGCCGAAAAAGGGGCGGGGCCTATCTCCTCAGCACACAGCGCCATTTTCCCTCACAGAAAGGCTGGAGGGAAGGCTCCCAGGCTCTCCCCTGCACTGCACTACAGAAACAGGGTTAAAACAGAGAGGGGGGGCACTAATTTGGCGTTAGAAATATATAAAAAGATGCTATAAGGGAAAACACTTATATAAGGTTGTCCCTATATAATTATAGCGTTTTTTGGTGTGTGCTGGCAAACTCTCCCTCTGTCTCTCCAAAGGGCTAGTGGGTCCTGTCCTCTATCAGAGCATTCCCTGTGTGTGTGCTGTGTGTCGGTACGTGTGTGTCGACATGTATGAGGACGATGTTGGTGAGGAGGCGGAGCAATTGCCTGTAATGGTGATGTCACTCTCTAGGGAGTCGACACCGGAATGGATGGCTTATTTAGGGAATTACGTGATAATGTCAACACGCTGCAAGGTCGGTTGACGACATGAGACGGCCGACAAACAATTAGTACCGGTCCAGACGTCTCAAAAACACCGTCAGGGGTTTTAAAACGCCCGTTTACCTTAGTCGGTCGACACAGACACGGACACTGAATCCAGTGTCGACGGTGAATAAACAAACGTATTCCTTATTAGGGCCACACGTTAAGGGCAATGAAGGAGGGGTTACATATTTCTGATACTACAAGTACCACAAAAGAGGGTATTATGTGGGATGTGAAAAAACTACCTGTAGTTTTTCCTGAATCAGATAAATTAAATGAAGTGTGTGATGATGCGTGGGTTCCCCCCGATAGAAAATTATTGGCGGTATACCCTTCCCCGCCAGAAGTTAGGGCGCGTTGGGAAACACCCCTTAGGGTGGATAAGGCGCTCACACGCTTATCAAAACAAGTGGCGGTACCGTCTATAGATAGGGCCGTCCTCAAGGAACCAGCTGACAGGAGGCTGGAAAATATCATATAAAAGTATATACACACATACTGGTGTTATACTGCGACCAGCGATCGCCTCAGCCTGGATGTGCAGAGCTGGGGTGGCTTGGTCGGATTCCCTGACTAAAAATATTGATACCCTTGACAGGGACAGTATTTTATTGACTATAGAGCATTTAAAGGATGCATTTCTATATATGCGAGATGCACAGAGGGATATTTGCACTCTGGCATCAAGAGTAAGTGCGATGTCCATATCTGCCAGAAGATGTTTATGGACACGACAGTGGTCAGGTGATGCAGATTCCAAACGGCACAAAGGTGTATTGCCGTATAAAGGAAGAGGAGTTATTTGGGGTCGGTCCATCGGACCTGGTGGCCACGGCAACTGCTGGAAAATCCACCGTTTTTACCCTAAGTCACATCTCTGCAGAAAAAGACACCGTCTTTTCAGCCTCAGTCCTTTCGTCCCTATAAGAGTCATATTTGCCCAGGGATAGAGGAAAGGGAAGAAGACTGCAGCAGGCAGCCCATTCCCAGGAACAGAAGCCTTCCACCGCTTCTGCCAAGCTCTCAGCATGACGCTGGGACCGTACAGGACCCTTGGATCCTACAAGTAGTATCCCAGGGGTACAGATTGGAATGTCGAAACGTTTCCCCCTCGCAGGCTCCTGAAGTCTGCTTTACCAAGGTCTCCCTCCGACAAGGAGGCAGTATGGAAAAAAATTCACAAGCTGTATTCCCAGCAGGTGATAATCAAATTACCCCTCCTACAACAAGGAAAGGGGTATTATTCCACACTATATTGTGGTACTGAAGCCAGAAGGCTAGGTGAGACCTATTCTAAATCTAAAAAAATTGAACACTTACAAAGGTTCAAAGCAAGAGGGAGTCACTCAGAGCAGTGATAACGAACCAGGAAGAAGGGGACTATATAGTGTCCCGGGACATCAGGGATGCTTACCTCCATGTCCCAAATTTGCCCTTCTCACTAAGGGTACCTCAGGTTCGTGGTATAGAACTGTCACTATCAGTTTCAGACGCTGCCGTTTGGATTGTCCACGGCACCCCGGGTCTTTACCAAGGTAATGGCCGAAATGATGATTCTTCTTCGAAGAAAAGGCGTCTTAAATTACCCCTTACTTGGACGATCTCCTGATAAGGGCAAAGTCCAGGGAACAGTTGGAGGTCGGAGTAGCACTATCTCGGATACTGCTACAACAGCACGGGTGGATTCTAAATATTCCAAAATCGCAGCTGATCCTGACGACACGTCTGCTGTGCCTAGGGATGATTCTGGACACAGTCCAGAAAAAGGTGTTTCTCCCGGAAGAGAAAGCCAGGGAGTTATCCGAGCTAGTCAAGAACCTCCTAAAACCAGGAAAAGTGTCAGTGCATCATTGCACAAGGGTCCTGGTAAAAATGGTGGCTTCCTACGAAGCAATTCCATTCGGCAGATTTCACGCAAGAACTTTTCAGTGGGATCTGCTGGACAAATGGTCCGGATCGCATCTTCAGATGCATCAGCGGATAACCCTATATCCAAGGACAAGGGTGTCTCTCCTGTGGTGGTTACAGAGTGCTCATCTTCTAGAGGGCCGCAGATTCGGCATTCAGGATTGGATGCTGGTGACCACGGAGGCCAGCCCGAGAGGCTGGGGAGCAGTCACACAAGGAAAAAATTTCCAGGGAGTGTGATCAAGTCTGGAGACTTTTCTCCACATAAATATACTGGAGCTAAGGGTAAATTTATAATGCTCTAAGCTTAGCAAGACCTCTGCTTCAAGGTCAGCCGGTATTGATCCAGTGGGAAAAACATCACGGCAGTCGCCCACGTAAACAGACAGGGCGGCACAAGAAGCAGGAGGGCAATGGCAAAAACTGCAAGGACTTTTCGCTGGGCGGAAAATCATGTGATAGCACTGTCAGCAGTGTTTCATTCCGGGAGTGGAAACTGGGAAGCAGACTTCCTCAGCAGGCACGACCTCCACCCGGGAGAGTGGAAACTTCATCGGGAAGTTTTTCCACATGATTGTGAACCGTTGGGAAATACCAAGGTGGACATGATGGCGTCCCGTCTGAACAAAAAACGGGACAGGTATTGCGCCAGGTCAAGAGACCCTCAGGCAATAGCTGTGGACGTTCTGGTAACACCGTGGGTGTACCAGTCGGTGTATGTGTTCCCTACTCTGCTTCTCATACCTAAGGTACTGAGAATTATAAGACGTAGAGGAGTAAGAACTATACTCATGGCTCCGGATTGGCCAAGAAGGACTTGGTACCCGGAACTTCAAGAGATGCTCACAGAGGACTTATGGCCTCTGCCGCTAAGAAGGGACTTGCTTCAGCAAGTACCATGTCTGTTCCAAGACTTACCACAGCTGCGTTTGACGGCATGGCGGTGGAACGCCGGATCCTAAGGGAAAAAGGCATTCCGGAAGAGGTCATTCCTACCCTGGTCAAAGCCAGGAAGGAGGTGACCGCGCAACATTATCACCACATGTGGCGAAAATATGTTGCGTGGTGTGAGGCCAGGAAGGCCCCACGAAGAAATTTCAACTCGGTCGATTCCTGCATTTCCTGCAAACAGGAGTGTCTATGGGCCTCAAATTGGGGCCCATTAAGGTTCAAATTTCGGCCCTGTCGATTTTCTTCCAGAAAGAATTGGCTTCAGTTCCTGAAGTCCAGAAGTTTGTCAAGGGAGTATTGCATATACAACCCCCTTTTGTGCCTCCAGTGGCACTGTGGGATCTCAACGTAGTTCTGGGATTCCTCAAATCACATTGGTTTAAAACCAGTCAGATCTGTGGATTTGAAGCATCTCACATGGAAAGTGACCATGCTCTTGGCCCTGGCCTGGGCCAGGCGAGTGTCAAATTGGTGGTTTTTTTCTCAAAAAAGCCCATATCTGTTTGTCCATTCGGACAGGGCAGAGCTGCGGACTCGTCCCCAGTTCTCTCCCTAAGTTGGTGTCAGTGTTTCACCTGAACCAGCTTATTGTGGTGCCTTGCGCCTACTAGGGACTTGGAGGACTCCAAGTTGCTGGATATTGTCAGGGCCCTGAAAGTATAGGTTCCAGGACGGCTGGAGTCAGGAAAACTGACTTGCTGTTATCCTGTATGCACCCAACAAACTGGGTGCTCTTGCTTCTAAGCAGACTATTGCTAGTTGGATGTGTAATACAATTCAGCTTGCACATTCTGTGGCAGGCCTGCCACAGCCAAAATATGTAAATGCCCATTCCACAAGGAAGGTGGGCTCATCTTGGGCGGCTGCCCGAGGGGTCTCGGCATTACAACTTTGCCGAGCTGCTACTTGGTCAGGGGCAAACACGTTTGCAAAATTATACAAATTTGATACCCTGGCTGAGGAGGACCTGGAGTTCTCTCATTCGGTGCTGCAGAGTCATCCGCACTCTCCCGCCCGTTTGGGAGCTTTGGTATAATCCCCATGGTCCTTTCAGGAACCCCAGCATCCACTAGGACGATAGAGAAAATAAGAATTTACTTACCGATAATTCTATTTCTCGGAGTCCGTAGTGGATGCTGGGCGCCCATCCCAAGTGCGGATTATCTGCATTACTTGTACATAGTTACAAAAAATCGGGTTATTATTGTTGTGAGCCATCTTTCAGAGGCTCCGCTGTTATCATACTGTTAACTGGGTTCAGATCACAGGTTGTACAGTGTGATTGGTGTGGCGGGTATGAGTCTTACCCGGGATTCAAAATCCTTCCTTATTGTGTACGCTCGTCCGGGCACAGTATCCTAACTGAGGCTTGGAGGAGGGTCATAGGGGGAGGAGCCAGTGCACACCACCTGATCCTAAAGCTTTACTTTTTGTGCCCTGTCTCCTGCGGAGCCGCTATTCCCCATGGTCCTTTCAGGAACCCCAGCATCCACTACGGACTCCGAGAAATAGAATTATCGGTAAGTAAATTCTTATTTTTGCCCAACTCTCCTGCTCCTTCACTCACTGCCTCCATCACTCTCTCCTACAACATCACTGATACTGGGGGAGGGGGGGGGGGGTCAGAGGTTATACCAACTGTCATATTCCAGCAGGATGACATAATTTATTATCAGTCTGTATCTTTTTCTTTTTTTTTAGATGCAGAGGTGTGCAGAAAGTATTGGGGTGGCGAAGAGAGAGAAAGAATTGGGGAGTGAGGCGGAGGGGTTATGGAGAAGTAAAAAAAATGGTGTGTGTGTATTGATGAAAAGGCCAGCAGGCATTGAAATGTTGTTTGTTTGCATGTAATGCTTTGATTAGATAATACATCACCTTATACCAGTCCGTCGAGTGCCACCTGTTTCTCAAATAGAGGGAACTGCCACGTTCCACTGAAGATTGATATGTGTAGTGTGACAGTTCCATATACAAAACAAAAATACGTTCTGGCTGCAAGTGTGTGAATGATAAACAGCTTGCACGCACAATCTTCCTCTCTCGCTGGGTATGGTATAGAAGAGCTACAGTAATTAGATAGTCATTAGGTAGAACCCATATGGTCAACATAGGAAAGGTTGACAGGGTCAAAGGGTCGACAAAAAAAAGGTCAACACACTTTTTGGAGGGTGTAATTATCTATGTTTCATATGTGTCCACAATTAGAGCAAACGTATTACCTTGCAGAAATAGGTCATGAATGTGTATGGAGCTGCGTAAGAGTTTGTGATGGCTCCGGTGGGCGTCTCTTTCCATTTCTGGCCGGCAGCTTCACTTGCTAGCAGCTCCGTAGCCTACAAAATGGCCACTGCATTGCGTACATACATTAATTAGATCCTATGTATGTAACAGAATGGGAGCACCTGCTTTTAATTTTTGTCCTCTTTACATTCAGAACAGCACCATTCCTTTCACATCTTTAGTAACTGTGTTACTTCCCTACAGGAAACAAATACATTTCCGCTGGTTCCTTCCTGAACTGAAGAATCTGTGGTTGTCATAAGGACCCCATTGTGCTGGGTCACTTCAGTAACACTCATCTTCCTTCTGCGGCCACTTTCTATGTCACATTGTTGTTTTTTAAATAGTTGAGCAACCAATGGAAAAATCACATTTCTGTAGGATTACTTTTGTTTTTCTATAAACGTGTTAAATGATTCAGGTCACACGGCAATTCTGGACGGTAGCTGCAATCTTGATTTCTTTTTTGCTGCAGTAAAATGAAATCATCCCAAAAATACCATCCAGATTATAATGAACAGTGATTGAAGGTTGGTTTTGCAGTAGAAGCCGCAGCTTATCAGTCAGACATCGCTCATTGGAATTTCTTTATTTTACTAAACAAAAAAAGTCATATAGAGCATAGGGGGTAATTCAGACCTGATCGCTAATAGGCGATTTTTGCAGCCCTGCGATCAGATAATCGCCGCCTTCAGGGAGGGGTATTTTAGCTGTGCAAGTGTGCGAACGCATGTGTAGCAGAGCTGTACAAACAGATTTATTGCAGTCTCTGAGTGGCCCAGGACTTAGCTGCTGCGATCACTTCAGCCTGTCCGGGACCGGAATTGACGTCAGGAACCCTCCCTGCAAACGCTTGAACACACCTGCGTTTTTCCAAACACTCCCATAAAACAGTCAGTTGACACCCACAAACTCCTTCTTCCAGTCAATCTCCTTGCGAACGCCCATGCGAATGGATCCATTCGCACAAACCTATCACTGAGCAGCGATCCACTTTGTACCTGTGTGATGCGCCTGCACATTGCGGTGCATAAACATGCTCAATTTAGACCTGATCGCCCACTGTACGAGAACGCAGCCTAGCGATCAGGTCCGAATTACCCCCATTGTTTCCAGAGGCGGATTGAGATGGAAAACCAGCCTGGGAATTTTCAGGAAGCAGCCCTAATGCTCGTGGGCTCTATGGAGGGGGCTGGGGCAGTAGAGGGGGATGGAATTCTCCCTCCGCATAGAGACTGATTCTGAGTTAGACATAGTTGCAGCCTTCCTTGCGTGTTTTTCCTGCAGTTGCATCTACAACCTTATGCGAATATCACTACAATGCTCTTCCCTGGTGTATAAGCGTGTGTCCGGATGTGCAAACACTGAGATGCCCACTGTCTTTGCTACAGACGCTGCAGTCATGCTTTGTGCATCATTGGACGTCTACCGGTAACACCATTGCAGCTTTTGCCAGCCCTATGCTAACTGCAGATCAACACTCATAGGGGGTAATTCCAAGTTGATCGCAGCAGGAATTTTTTTTAGCAGTTGGGCAAAACCATGTGCACTGCAGGGGGGCAGATATAACATGTGCAGAGAGAGTTAGATTTGGGTGGGGTGTGTTCAATCTGCAATCTGATTTGCAGTGTAAAAATAAAGCAGCCAGTATTTACCCTGCACAGAAACAAAATAACCCACCCAAATCTAACTCTTTCTGCACATGTTATATCTGCCTCCCCTGCAGTGCACATGGGGGGTAATTCCAAGTTGATCGCAGCAGGCTTTTTTTTAGCAGTTGGGCAAAACCATGTGCACTGCAGGGAGGGCAGATATAACATGTGCAGAGAGAGTTAGATTTGGGTGGGTTATTTTATTTCTGTGCAGGGTAAATACTGGCTGCTTTATTTTTACACTGCAAATTAGATTGCAGATTGAACACACCCCACCCAAATCTAACTCTCTCTGCACATGTTATATCTGCCTCCCCTGCAGTGCACATGGTTTTGCCCAACTGCTAAAAAAAATCCTGCTGCGATCAACTTGGAATTACCCCCATGGTTTCTCTGACGTCCTAGTGGATGCTGGGGACTCCGTAAGGACCATGGGGAATAGACGGCTCCGCAAGAGACTGAGCACACTAAAAGAAAGATTTGGTACTACCTGGTGTGCACTGGCTCCTCCCTCTATGCCCCTCCTCCAGACCTCAGTTAGATTTCTGTGCCCGGCCGAGCTGGATGCACACTAGGGGCTCTCCTGAGCTCCTAGAAAGAAAGTATATATTAGGTTTTTTATTTTACAGTGAGACCTGCTGGCAACAGGCTCACTGCAACGAGGGACTAAGGGGAGAAGAAGCGAACCTACCTGCTTGCAGCTAGCTTGGGCTTCTTAGGCTACTGGACACCATTAGCTCCAGAGGGATCGACCGCAGGACCCGTCCTTGGTGTTCGTTCCCGGAGCCGCGCCGCCGTCCCCCTTACAGAGCCAGAAGCATGAAGATGGTCCGGAAAATCGGCGGCAGAAGACTTCAGTCTTCACCAAGGTAGCGCACAGCACTGCAGCTGTGCGCCATTGCTCCTCATACACACTTCACACTCCGGTCACTGAGGGAGCAGGGCGCTGGGGGGGGGCGCCCTGAGCAGCAATAAAAACACCTTGGCTGGCAAAATAATCACAATATATAGCCCCAGAGGCTATATATGTGATAATTACCCCTGCCAGAATCCATAAAAAAGCGGGAGAAAAGTCCGCGAAAAAGGGGCGGAGCTATCTCCCTCGGCACACTGGCGCCATTTTCTTTTCACAGTGTAGCTGGAAGACAGCTCCCCAGGCTCTCCCCTGTAGTTTTCAGGCTCAAAGGGTTAAAAAGAGAGGGGGGGCACTAAATTTAGGCGCAATATTGTTTATACAAGCAGCTATTGGGGAAAATTCACTCAGTGATAGTGTTTATCCCTACATTATATAGCGCTCTGGTGTGTGCTGGCATACTCTCTCTCTGTCTCCCCAAAGGGCTGTGTGGGGTCCTGTCCTCGGTCAGAGCATTCCCTGTGTGTGTGCGGTGTGTCGGTACGGCTGTGTCGACATGTTTGATGAGGAGGCTTATGTGGAGGCGGAGCAGATGCCGATAAATGGGATGTCGCCCCCTGTGGGCCGACACCAAAGTGGATGGATAGGTGGAAGGTATTAACCGACAGTGTCAACTCCTTACATAAAAGGCTGGATGACGTAACAGCTATGGGACAGCCGGCTTCTCAGCCCGCGCCTGCCCAGGCGTCTCAAAGGCCATCAGGGGCTCAAAAACGCCCGCTCCCTCAGATGGCAGACACAAATGTCGACACGGAGTCTGACTCCAGTGTCGACGAGGTTGAGACATATACACAATCCACTAGGAACATCCGTTACATGATCCCGGCAATAAAAAATGTGTTACACATTTCTGACATTAACCCAAGTACCACTAAAAAAGGGTTTTATGTTTGGGGAGAAAAAGCAGGCAGTGTTTTGTTCCCCCATCAAATGAGTGAATGAAGTGTGAAAAAGTGTGGGTTCCCCCGATAAGAAACTGGTAATTTCTAAAAAGTTACTGATGGCGTACCTTTTCCCGCCAGAGGATAAGTTACGCTGGGAGATATCCCCTAGGGTGGATAAGGCGCTCACACGTTTGTCAAAAAAGGTGGCACTGCCGTCTTAGGATACGGCCACTTTGAAGGTACCTGCTGATAAAAAGATACTATTTTGCGAACATAAGACGTCGTCTTATATATGAGGGATGCACAGAGGGATATTTTGCCGGCTGGCATCCAGAATTAATGCAATGTCCATTCTGTCAGGAGGGTATTAGAGACCCGACACTGGACAGGTGATGCTGACTTTAAAAGGCACATAGAGCCTTATAAGGGTGAGGAATTGTTTGGGGATGGTCTCTGGGACCTCGTATCCACAACAACAGCTGGGAAGAAAAAATTTTACCTCAGGTTTCCTCACAGCCTAAGAAAGCACTGTATTATCAGGTACAGTCCTTTCGGCTTCAGAAAAGCAAGCGGGTCAAAGGCGCTTCCTTTCTGCACAGAGACGAGGGAAGAGGGAAAAAGCTGCACCAGTCAGCCAGTTCCCAGAATCAAAATTCTTCCCCCGCTTCCTCTGAGTCCACCGCATGACGCGGGGGCTCCACAGGCGTAGCCAGGTACGGTGGGGGGCCGCCTCAAAAATTTCAGCAATCAGTGGGCTCGCTCACAGGTGGATCCCTGGATCCTTCAAATAGTATCTCAGGGGTACAGGCTGGAATTCGAGGCGTCTCCCCCCCCCCGCCGTTTCCTCAAATCTGCCTTGCCGACAACTCCCTCAGGCAGGGAGGCTGTGCTAGAGGCAATTCACAAGCTGTATTCCCAGCAGGTGATAGTCAAGGTGCCCCTACTTCAACAAGGACGGGGTTACTATTCCACACTGTTTGTGGTACCGAAACCGGACGGTTCGGTGAGACCCATTTTAAATTTGAAGTCCTTGAACACATACATAAAAAAATTCAAGTTCAAGATGGAATCGCTCAGGGCGGTTATTGCAAGCCTGGAGGAGGGGGATTACATGGTATCCCTGGACATCAAGGATGCTTACCTACATGTCCCCATTTACCATCCTCACCAGGAGTACCTCAGATTTGTGGTACAGGATTGCCATTACCAATTCCAAACACTGCCGTTTGGACTGTCCACGGCACCGAGGGTCTTTACCAAGGTAATGGCAGAAATGATGATACTCCTTCGAAAAAAGGGAGTTTTTAATTATCCCGTACTTGGACGATCTCCTTATAAAGGCGAGGTCCATGGAGCAGTTGTTGGTCGGAGTAGCACTATCTCGGGAAGTGCTACAACAGCACGGATGGATTCTATACATTCCAAAGTCACAGCTGGTTCCTACCACACGCCTGCTGTTCCTGGGGATGGTTCTGGACACAGAACAGAAACTTGTGTTTCTCCCGCAGGAGAAAGCCAAGGAGCTGTCATCTCTAGTCAGAGACCTCCTGAAACCAAAACAGGTATCGGTGCATCACTGCACACGAGGGAAAAATGGTAGCTTCTTATGAAGCAAAATTCCATTCGGCAGGTTCCATGCAAGAACCTTTCAGTGGGACCTCTTGGACAAGTGGTCGGAATCGCATCTTCAGATGCATCGGATGATAACCCTGTCTCCAAGGACCAGGGTATCTCTACTGTGGTGGCTGCAGAGTGCTCATCTTCAAGAGGGCCGCAGATTCGGCATACAGGACTGGGTCCTCGTAACCACGGATGCCAGCCTTCGAGGCTGGGGGGCAGTCACACAGGGAAGAAATTTCCGAGGACTTTGGTCAAGTCAGGAGTCGTCCCTACACATAAATATTCTGGAACTGAGGGCCATTTACAATGCCCTAAGTCTGGCAAGGCCTTTGCTTCAAAACCAGCCGGTACTGATCCAATCAGACAACATCACGGCAGTCGCCCATGTAAACCGACAGGGCGGCACAAGAAGCAGGATGGCGATGGCAGAAGCCACAAGGATTCTCCAATGGGCGGAAAATCACGTCTTAGCACTGTCAGCAGTGTTCATTCCGGGAGTGGACAACTGGGAAGCAGACTTCCTCAGCAGACACGACCGACACCCGGGAGAGTGGGGACTTCATCCAGAAGTCTTCCAACTGTTGGTAAACTGTTGGGAAAGGCCACAGGTGGACATGATGGCGTCCCGCCTAAACAAAAAACTAGATATTGCGCCATGTCAAGGGACCCTCAGGCAATAGCTGTGGACGCTCTAGTGACACCGTGGGTGTACCAGTCGGTTTATGTATTCCCTCCTCTGCCTCTCATACCAAAGGTACTGAGAATAATAAGAAAACGAGGAGTAAGAACGACATGGCCACTACCGCTCATACAGGATCTGCTACAGCAGGGGCCCTGTCTGTTCCAAGACTTACCGCGGCTGCGTTTGACGGCATGGCGGTTGAATTCCGGATCCTAAAGGAAAAGGGCATTCCGGAGGAAGTCATTCCTACGCTGATAAAAGCCAGGAAAGAAGTAACCGCAAACCATTATCACCGCATTTGGCGAAAATATGTTGCGTGGTGTGAGGCCAGGAAGGCCCCTACAGAGGAATTTCAGCTGGGTCGTTTTCTGCACTTCCTACAGTCAGGAGTGACTATGGGCCTAAAATTGGGTTCCATTAAGGTCCAGATTTCGGCTCTGTCGATTTTCTTCCAGAAAGAACTGGCTTCACTACCTGAAGTTCAGACTTTTGTAAAGGGAGTGCTTCATATTCAACCCCCTTTTGTGCCTCCTGTGGCACCTTGGGATCTCAATGTGGTGTTGAGTTTCCTAAAATCACATTGGTTTGAACCACTTAAAACCGTGGATCTCAAATATCTCACGTGGAAAGTGGTCATGTTATTGGCCTTGGCTTCGGCCAGGCGTGTGTCAGAATTGGCGGCTTTGTCATGTAAAAGCCCTTATCTGATTTTCCATATGGATAGGGCAGAATTGAGGACTCGTCCCCAATTTCTCCCTAAGGTGGTATCAGCTTTTCACTTGAACCAACCTATTGTGGTGCCTGCGGCTACTAAGGACTTGGAGGATTCCAAGTTACTGGACGTAGTCAGGGCCTTGAAAATGTATGTTTCCAGGACGGCTGGAGTCAGGAAAACTGACTCGCTTTTTATCCTGTATGCACCCAACAAAATAGGTGCTCCTGCTTCTAAGCAGACTATTGCTCGCTGGATTTGTAGCACAATTCAGCTGGCGCATTCTGCGGCTGGATTGCCGCATCCTAAATCAGTAAAAGCCCATTCCACGAGGAAGGTGGGCTCATCTTGGGCGGCTGCCCGAGGGGTCTCGGCTTTACAACTTTGCCGAGCTGCTACTTGGTCAGGGGCAAACACGTTTGCTAAATTCTACAAATTTGATACCCTGGCTGAGGAGGACCTTGAGTTCTCTCATTCGGTGCTGCAGAGTCATCCGCACTCTCCCGCCCGTTTGGGAGCTTTGGTATAATCCCCATGGTCCTTACGGAGTCCCCAGCATCCACTAGGACGTCAGAGAAAATAAGAATTTACTCACCGGTAATTCTATTTCTCGTAGTCCGTAGTGGATGCTGGGCGCCCATCCCAAGTGCGGATTGTCTGCAATACTTGTATATAGTTATTGCCTAACTAAAGGGTTATTGTTGAGCCATCTGTTGAGAGGCTCAGTTGTATTTCATACTGTTAACTGGGTTAAATATCACGAGTTATACGGTGTGATTGGTGTGGCTGGTATGAGTCTTACCCGGGATTCAAAATCCTTCCTTACTGTGTCAGCTCTTCCGGGCACAGTATCCTAACTGAGGTCTGGAGGAGGGGCATAGAGGGAGGAGCCAGTGCACACCAGGTAGTACCAAATCTTTCTTTTAGTGTGCCCAGTCTCCTGCGGAGCCGTCTATTCCCCATGGTCCTTACGGAGTCCCCAGCATCCACTACGGACTACGAGAAATAGAATTATCGGTGAGTAAATTCTTATTTTTGCACAACTGCTAACAAAATTCCTACTGCGATCAACTTGGAATTACCCCCATACTACGTTACATCTGCGTCTGATTAGCCAACCAACCCCCTGTAACTGCCCAGGAATACCCAACACATTTCTAATACACTTATTCATGCATGCATCTGAGTCGGTACCCCAACTCTGTGTGTATATGAGGTGCAAAAACGTCCAACATCGCCACTGCTTCTCACTCAGAATCTAGCCCTTAGTTATCACTATGCCATAGTGGTGCTTACTATAGAAAATAATTACAAAAGGGACATGCATATTTCCATAATGTCACTCCTCTTCTATCTGCTGATCTCACTCATTATAAAAATGTTCAGAGATGCAATCAATAGAAAATGGCAATTAACAAAAAAAATATTACTAAACATTTACCTGGCATTTCTCATAAGTCCTAGAGGATGCTGGGGTCCACTTCATGACCATGGGGTATAGATGGTTCTGCAGGAGCCATGGGCACTCTTAAGACTTTTCAATGGGTGTGAACTGGCTCCTCCCTCTATGCCCCTACTCCAGACCTCAGTTTTAGAAATGTGCCCAGGCAGACTGGATGCACTCCAGAGGAGCTCTACTGAGTTTCTCTGAAAAGACTTTTGTTAGGTTTCTTATTTTCAGGGAGAACTGCTGGCAACAGTCTCCCTGCTTTGTGGGACTGAGGGGCAGAAGTAGGAACCAACTTCCTGAAGAGTTTCATGGCTCTGCTTCTGGCTGACAGGACACCATTAGCTCCTGAAGGGTACTGAACTCTAGCTGTGTCTAGATGCTAACTCCCACAGCACGCCGTCATCCCCCTCACAGAGCCAGAAATCAGAAGTCAGATCTTCTATCAAGTAAAGTGATGGCTGAGGTACAGCGCGGCTGGCGGGAGCGCAGCGCGCCATTGCTGCCCACACACACACAGGCACTGCGGGGGTGCGCCCTGGGCAGCAAAAACACCTTGTCAGGAATCGACTTACCACAGCTGCATCTGTCCGTCGGTGCGGTCCCCGTCCGGGGTCTCTACGTCTCGCTGTCACTGGTCGCCTTGTCGCCGGACGTCATCTTGGGCCTAGGAGCACCTCTGTTGTCAGCGGGCGTGCATGCACGCCGCGTTCCCGCCGGGCCGCGGCATGGGCGCCGCCATGACAGCTTACATCAGACTGCCGCATCGGCCAATCCGGAGCTTGGCCGCACCTCCTCATTCACTTCCCACCAATGCCTACAGACCGAGGGGTATATCAGGAGCAACAGGGTGAGTCAGTCCTTGTCCTGGACTTCGTGTCACTCCTATGACCTGTGTCTCTGGCTCCGTTCTCCAGTTCCTCCGTTTACCTGCTTTGCCTTCCAGTTTGTTCCTGTACTACCGTGGAACCACAAGCACCAGCAACCCCTGCACTTGAGTTCTAGCTTCACACCTTTACCAGCTACAGTGTGCTCCAGCCCTCTGCAGTAGAGACTCTCCTCCAGGTGCATCTCGTCATCTACACCTGTTCATCAGCCTGCAAGCTGCCAGTGTTATTCAAACTGCACTGAGAACTTTAACACTTGTCTCCTGCAATTGCTGCCAGGTTTGCTATTCCCACCAACATCTCTGCTGGCTCCACGGTCCAACAACTATCGGTTCCCATACCGACAGATCGATCCCCTGATCGATTAAACTTACCATACAGACTTTGCCATAGACTCTCAGCTTCCACGCTGCATATTCACAATTGCATTTGTTTCTGTTGTTATCAAGTATTCCTGCTGCCATATTGTTTAAAGCCTATTGTTTAATAAACAACATTGCGCACATGCGCAGGAATCCAATCCGGCCTCCTCACTTCTTCCATCCTACCTCCACTGACCCACTAGCGCCCCCTCCGGGGACACAAACTAAACAGAACCTGACAGTAAGTCCAGGACCGATGGACTCGGATGGTGGTCAGAATGTGGGGTCAGGGGCCTTACAAAATCTGGTCTCCCGCTTGGATGGTCAAGAGGCTGCGCAGCAGCAGATGTTCCAGTTCCTGCAAGGAATGTCCTCCCGTCTCGATACACTACAACAATCTCTGCCCAGTGCTCTTGTTTCTTCAGTTCCAGTCACCCCTGCGCCTGCAAGTGCAGCGGGTTTTCCTTCACCGGCTGCATCAACTCCAGTGTCACGCTTGCACCTGCCCATGCCCAGCAAATATGATGGCAGTCCCAAGCTATGTCGCGGGTTTCTTAATCAATGTGAAATCCAGTTTGAGTTGTTATCACACAATTTCCCCACGCCAAGATCCAAGGTTGCCTACATCATATCACTGCTCTCTGGATCAGCTTTGAGTTGGGTGTCTCCTCGTGCCGACCCTCTTATGAATAACTATACCGAATTTGTGTCAACCTTCAGACACATCTTTGATGAACCAGGTCGCGCAACATCAGCTTCTGCAGATCTTATCCAACTTCGTCAAGGTACCCGTAGCATGGGTCAATACGTCATCCAGTTCCAGACGTTAGCCGCAGAGATTCAATGGAATAACCAAGCACTGGTAGCAGCCTTCTGGCATGGACTCTCTGATCGGATTAAAGATGAACTAGTTACCAGTGACATTCCTGAGCAATTATCAGAGTTAATTTCTTTGTGTATCAAGTTGGACTCTCGCATTCGCGAACGCAACAGTGAGTGTGCTCTTAGTGAGCCTCGCAAGCCACGAATGGTACCTCCCACACAATTTCAGCCTCCACCTTCTGACGAGCCTATGCAAATTAATAGGTCCCGCTTAACCCCTGAGGAGCGGTCAAGAAGACTTCGAGAGAGACTATGTTTTTATTGTGCGGCTACAGGTCACCAAATTAATTCTTGTACAGCGCGTTCGGGAAACGCCATATCCTGATTTGTAAAGGAGGAGTCAAGTTGGGATCTTCTATACAAGCTCCTTCAAACCAAGACCTTATCCTTCCTGTGACTTTAGAGACTAGGGCTGGACTCCAGTCTGTAACTGCATTAGTGGACTGTGGAGCTGCTGTAAACTTCATTACTCAAGCTGCAGTTGATAAGTTCCGTCTGCCTGTCTGCGAACTCACATATCCAGCCTACATCACTGCAGTGGATGGTAGCCGAATTTACAAGGGTAACATCTCTCATCAAACCAAGCCAGTGGTGCTGGGAGTCGGGTTCCTGCATTCTGAATTAATTGAGTTCCTAGTCATCCCTCAGGCAACCCAGGAGGTCGTTTTGGGTATGCCCTGGCTCCAGCTACATAATCCGCAGATTGACTGGTCCACGTTACAACTGACTTCTTGGGGTTCACACTGCCATCAGTCCTGCCTAGCCTAAGTTCGTCCTGTGAGGTCTTCAGAAGTTAAAGTTCAGTCAAGTCTTCCTGTGGCCTACCAAGATTTCTCTGACGTCTTCAGCGAAAAGGCCGCCGATGTCCTGCCGCCCCATAGGGAGTGGGATTGTCCCATCGATCTCATCCCTGGCAAGAAGCCACCTAGAGGACGTACTTATCCGTTATCTGTACCTGAAACCGAGGCAATGAGTGAATACATCAGGGAGAATCTACAGAAAGGATTCATCCGCCCTTCATCTTCGCCCGCCGGAGCGGGTTTTTTCTTTGTTAAAAAAAAAGATGGAGGATTACGTCCGTGCATCGATTACCGGGGGCTCAATGATATTACCGTCAAAAACAGCTATCCACTACCGCTCATCACTGAATTATTTGACAGAGTCAAGGGAGCCCGCATTTTCACTAAGTTAGATCTCCGCGGTGCCTACAATCTCATCAGGATTCGAAGTGGTGATGAATGGACAACGGCTTTTAATACTCGGGATGGTCATTACAAGTACCTGGTAATGCCATTCGGGTTGAGTAATGCCCCAGCAGTGTTCCAGCACTTCGTTAACGAAATTTTCCGTGATGTTCTGTATAAATATCTTGTAGTCTATCTGGATGATATCCTCATCTTCTCTCAAGATCTCTCCTCGCATCGCCTACAAGTTCGTGAGGTCCTGCGACGTCTTCGTGAGAACCGTCTCTACGGCAAGTTGTCTAAATGTACCTTCGAAGTTCCTTCCATACCCTTCCTAGGGTATGTAATTTCTGGATCGGATCTCCAGATGGACCCGACAAAATTGGAAGCTATTGCCAATTGGTCTATTCCGAGTACTCTCAAGTCCATTCAGCGATTCCTGGGGTTCGCTAACTATTATAGGAAGTTCATCAGAGGATTCTCAACTCTCATTGCTCCTATTACCAGCTTAACTCGAAAAGGGGCAGATCATTCCAACTGGTCAGAAGATGCCTTGGCTGCGTTTCAGAAAATCAAGTAGGCTTTTATGACCGCCCCAGTTCTGTCACAACCAGATGTTAATAAGCCATTCGAGTTGGAGGTAGATGCGTCTACAGTGGGAGTCGGAGCTGTTCTCTCCCAAGTGGGGGTTGATGGGAAGATTCACCCTTGTGGGTTCTTTTCTCGCAAATTCCTTCCCGCGGAAGCTAATTACTCCATCGGTGACCAAGAATTACTGGCGATCAAGCTGGCTCTTGAGGAGTGGAGGTATCTCCTGGAAGGAGCAAAGTTTCCATTTAACATCTACACGGATCACAAGAACCTCCTCTACCTAAAGGCAGCCCAGTGTCTTAATCCTCGCCAGGCCCGGTGGGCAATGTTCTTCTCTCGTTTCAACCTTAAGCTTCATTTCCGTCCAGGTTCTCAGAATACCAAAGCTGATGCTCTGTATCGTTCTATGGAATCTGAAGAGGAGATTTCCGATCCAGTTCCGCATTCTATTTTGAATCCTGTTGTGTTTGCCTCGTCTCAAGTTACTCCTGTTCCGCCTCCTGGCAAGATTTTTGTTTCCCCTGAGCTTCGTTCTAAATTGCTGTCTTGGGCTCATCAGTCCAAGTTCACAGGGCATCCTGGTGTCCTAAAGACTTTCAAGTTCCTGTCTGAAACTTACTGGTGGGCGAAAATGAAGGTCGACTTCAAGGACTTTGTGGCATCCTGCCCCAAGTGTGCCCAGCATAAGACTCCCAGACAGTCTCCGGCAGGTCAGTTACAACCATTATCCGTACCCAGCCGTCCCTGGTCTCACCTGTCCATGGACTTCATCTCCGATCTACCCTCCTCTCAAGGATTCAATACCATCTGGGTAGTTGTCGACAGGTTTACCAAAATGGCCCATTTTGTTCCACTCCAAGGTCTCCCTTCCGCCCCAAAACTTGCTCAAGTCTTCCTACGGGAGATTTTCCGCTTACATGGACTGCCTACTGAAATCATATCTGACCGTGGAGTTCAGTTTGTAGCAAGGTTTTGGAGAGCCCTCTGTTCTGCCCTACAAGTTAAGCTTAAATTTTCGTCAGCCTACCACCCTCAGACAAATGGACAGACGGAAAGGGTGAATCAAGAACTGGAGATCTTCTTGAGACTCTACGTTTCCTCTTCTCAAGATGACTGGGTAGACCTGCTCCCGTGGGCTGAATTTGCTCATAACTTTCGCTATCATACTGCCACGGAGACCACCCCGTTCTTCGCTGTATATGGGCAACATCCTCGTGTCCCAGATTTCCAAGATCTACCAAACATCGATGTTCCTGCAGCCACTTCTGTTCTAAGTCAGTTTTCAGCTACTTGGAGGAAAATTCATGTTTCCCTTAAAAAGGCCTCAAGTTGATACAAGTTCTTTGCCGACCGCAAAAGGCGTGCGGTTCCCAGCCTAAAACCCAATGATAGGGTTTGGCTTTCCACCCGGAACCTTCGTCTCAGAGTGCCATCGATGAAGTTTGCACCACGCTTCATTGGTCCTTTTTCCATTGACAAAGTCATCAGTCCTGTAGCGTACAAGCTCAGATTGCCTCCTTACTTACGAATACCTAATGCCTTTCATGTCTCTCTCCTTAGACCCTTGATCCTGAATCGGTTCCAAAGAGCTCTCCCAGTTGGCCCCAAAGTACGAACCCAATGGGGCATTGAGTTCGAAATAGAGAAGATTCTGGATTCCCGTTGCCGGTACGGTCGTCTGCAATATCTCATTGACTGGTCCGGTTATGGTCCTGAGGAGAGGAGTTGAGTAAATGCTACAGATGTTCATGCTCCAAGGTTGGTCCATGTTTTCCACAGAACTCATCCTTCCAAGCCACGTGGGTGTTCGGTGCCCACCCGTAAAGGGGGAGGTACTGTCAGGAATCGACTTACCACAGCTGCATCTGTCCGTCGGTGCAGTCCCCGTCCGGGGTCTCTACGTCTCGCTGTCACTGGTCGCCTTGTCGTCGGACGTCATCTTGGGCCTAGGAGCACTCCTGTTGTCAGCGGGCGTGCATGCACGCCGCGTTCCCGCCGCATTCCCGCCGGGCAGCGGCATGGGCGCCGCCATGACAGCTTACATCAGACTGCCGCATCGGCCAATCCGGAGCTTGGCCGCACCTCCTCATTCACTTCCCACCAATGCCTACAGACCGGGGGGTATATCAGGAGCAACAGGGTGAGTCAGTCCTTGTCCTGGACTTCGTGTCACTCCTATGACCTGTGTCTCTGGCTCCGTTCTCCAGTTCCTCCGTTTACCTGCTTTGCCTTCCAGTTTGTTCCTGTACTACCGTGGAACCACAAGCACCAGCAACCCTTGCACTTGAGTTCTAGCTTCACACCTTTACCAGCTACAGTGTGCTCCAGCCCTCTGCAGTAGAGACTCTCCTCCAGGTGCATCTCGTCATCTACACCTGTTCATCAGCCTGCAAGCTGCCAGTGTTATTCAAACTGCACTGAGAACTTTAACACTTGTCTCCTGCAATTGCTACCAGGTTTGCTATTCCCACCAACATCTCTGCTGGCTCCACGGTCCAACAACTATCGGTTCCCATACCGACACATCGATCCCCTGATCGATTGAACTTACCATACAGACTTTGCCATAGACTCTCAGCTTCCACGCTGCATATTCACAATTGCATTTGTTTCTGTTGTTATCAAGTATTCCTGCTGCCATATTGTTTAAAGCCTATTGTTTAATAAACAACATTGCGCACATGCGCAGGAATACAATCCAGCCTTCTCACTTCTTCCATCCTACCTCCACTGACCCACTAGCGCCCCCTCCGGGGACACAAACTAAACAGAACCTGACACACCTCTATGAACTGGCAAAAAGGGGGCATAAGATGCCTAGGCACAGCCCTATCCCCGCCAGTATAAATATTATAAAAAGTTCTGAGGTAAAAACGTGCCATTGTGGGGGGCGGAGCTTCTTCCTCAGGCAGCCAGCACACTGCTCAGCGCCATTTTCTCTCTCCTCAGGCTGCAAAGACATCGCTGGTCCTCCTTCACTTCTGACTACAAGTATTAGGGTGCAAAACGGGGGGGGGGGGGGAGGCACAAGCGAATTTGGTGCTTTACAAGTGTGTTTTACTGTGTAAAAAGCGCTGCATGTCAGTGGCCTTTCTGTGTTCACTGGCGCTGGGCTGGTGAACTGACTGCTCCTAAACTGTGTCCCTCTGACAGATTTTACTGTGGGTCTGTCCCTTATAAGTCCCAGTGTGTCTGTGTGTGTGTTGTACACGTGTGACATGTCAGAGGTAGGGAGTTCCTCCCCGAAGGAAACCATTTTAGGGACACAGAAGTGTAATGTGGTGGCGCTGCCGGCACACCAAGAGCCTGCATGGGTGAAAGAAATACGTGATAGTATGCTTCATATCAATAGGAGATTAGATAAGTCTGAATCTCATGCTGAGTGCTGGAGAAAATCTGTGGAAGATGTGATTTTTCAGGGCTCCGTTCTTCCATCCGCAGGCGACCCCTCTGGGTCACATAAGAGACCATTTGCGAGTATTGTGAATACTGATACCGACACGGACACTGATTCTTGTGTTGACGATAGTGACTCCAGAGAAATAGATCATAAATTGGCAAAAAATATAAAATATATGATTGTAGCTATAAGGGAAGTTCTGGAAGTCACGGAAGCCACTCCTGTACCTCAGGAGAAGGCTTATTTCTATAAAGAAAAGAAATCCAAGGTCACTTTCCCTCCTTCCCATGAGCTTAATACTGTGGGTGAATCCCGAAAATAAATTTTGTATTCCCAAGAGAATTCAGATAGCTTATCCTTTCCTGGTGGAGGACAGGAAAAAATGGGAGTCACCCCCTGTGTTAGACAGTGCTCTGTCCAGGTTGACAAAGAAGGTAATTCTCCCTGCACCTGGCACGGCTTCACTAAAGGAGCCAGCAGACCGCAAAATGGAGACTACATTGAAATCCATTTATGTTGCCAATGGTATGCTGCTCAGGCCCACAATTGCTTGCGCGTGGGTGAGACGCGCTATTCAAAAATGGTCAGAAAGCGTGTCATCAGAAATTGACACGATTGATAAAGATGATAAACTCCTTAAGTTAGGGAATATCAAAGACGCTGCTGCATACATGCTAGAAGCGATGAAAGATATTGAACTCTTGAGTTCACAAGCCGCTACCATGGCAGTATCGGCTCGGAGGGCGTTGTGGATTCGCCAGTGGAACGCAGATGCAGATTCCAAAAGAAATATGGAGGCTCTCCCATATATAAGGTGAGGCCTTATTTGGCGATGGACTGGATGCGTTAGTCTCGGCGGCTACCGCAGGTAAGTCGACATTTTTGCCCTCTGCGCCTGCACCAGCAAAAAAGACATATCACCCGCACATGCAGTCCTTTCGGCCCAATAAATACAAAAAAGCGAGAGGTTCCCCCTTCCTTGCAGGTAGGGGAAAGGGAAAGAAGTCCACAGCAGCTCCAGGTTCCCAGGAGCAGAAGTCTACCCCTACTTTTGCCAAATCTTCAGCATGACGATGGGGCTCCTTTGCGGAAGGCCGCTCGGGTGGGGGCACATCTAAAACTGTTCAGCCAAGGTTGGGTTCTGTCTGGCCTGGACCCATGGGTTTTGCAGATAGGGGGGGTAATTCCAAGTTGATCGCAGCAGGATTTTTTTTTAGCAGTTGGGCAAAACCATGTGCACTGCAGGGGAGGCAGATTTAACATGTGCAGAGAGAGTTAGATTTGGGTGTGGTGTGTTCAATCTGCAATCTAATTTGCAGTGTAAAAATAAAGCAGCCAGTATTTATCCTGCACAGAAATAAAATAACCCACCCAAATCTAACTCTCTCTGCACACGTTATATCTGCCTCCCCTGCAGTGCACATGGTTTTGCCCAATTGCTAACAAACTTGCAGCTGCGATCAACTCAGAGTTACCCCCAGTATCCCAGGGGTACAAGCTGGAGTTTCAAGACGTTCCCTCATGCCGATTTTTCAAATCGACCTTGCCAGCTTCTCTTCCGGAAAGGGAAGCAGTAACAGCGGCAATCCAAAAATTATGTCAGGATCAGACTAGTACTGGTACCTTTGTCACAACAAGGGGAGGGGTTTTATTCAAGCCTTTTTGTAGTTCCGAAGCCGGACGGCTCGGTCAGACCGATCCTAAACCTAAAAAATCTGAATCTCTACTTGAAACGATTCAAGTTCATAATGGAATCACTGAGGGCAGTGATTTCCAGTCTGGAGGAGGGGGACTAAGACATAAAGGATGCTTACCTGCATGTTCCCATTTATCCTCCTCACCAGGCTTATCTGAGATTCGCGGTTCAGGATTGCCATTACCAATTCCAGACGTTACCTTTCGGTCTCTCCACGGCGCCAAGGGTATTCACCAAGGTGATGGCGAAGATGATGGTTCTCCTACGTCAAAAAGGAGTCAATATAATTCCTTATCTACATGAACTCCTGATAAAGGCGAGATCCAGGGAGCAGTTGTTACAAAACATCACACTCTCCCTGTCAATACTCCAACAACACGGTTGGATCGTAAATTATCCAAAGTCACAGTTGGAACCGACTCTGGAAATCCAGAAAATGGTAAAACAGATATTGAAACCATCAAGTGTGTCGATCCATCAGTGCATTCGATTGTTGGGGAAGATGGTGGCGGCCTACGAGGCCATACAGTTTGGCAGGTTCCATGCCAGAGTATTCCAGTGGGACCTGTTGGACAAGTGGTCGGGATCCCACCTACACATGCACCGGAAGATAATCCTGTCGTCAAAAGCCAGGATTTTGCTCCTGTGGTGGCTACACAGTTCTCAGCCTACTAGAGGGACGCAGGTTCGGGATTCAGGACTGGGTCCTGGTAACCACGGATGCAAGTCTCCGAGGCTGGGGGGCTGTCACTCAGGGGGAAAACTTCCAAGGAAAATGGTCAAGTCAGGAAGCCTGCCTTCACATAAACGTGCTGGAATTGAGAGCCATTTACAACGGCCTTCAACAAGCGGTACATCTTCTTCAAGATCATCCCGTGCAGATCCAGTCGGACAATGTAACAGCAGTCGCGTACATAAACAAGCAGGGCGGAACGAAAAGCAGAGCGGCAATGGCAGAGGTGACGAAGATCCTCCTCTGGGCAGAAAGACATGTAAAGGCTCTGTCGGCAATTTTCATTCCAGGAGTAGACAACTGGGAAACAGACTTCCTCAGCAGACACGATCTCCATCCAGGAGAGTGGGGCCTCCACCAAGAAGTCTTCGCAGAGGTGACAGGTCTTTGGTGAGTTCCTCAAGTAGACATGATGGCATCTCGTCTCAACAAGAAGCTTCAGAAATATTGTTCCAGGTCGAGAGACCCTCAAGCAATAGCAGTGGATGCGCTAGTGACCCAGTGGGTATTCTGGTCAGTGTATGTCTTCCCTCCACTTCCGCTGATCCCAAAAGTTCTCAGGATCATAAGAAGAACGAGGGTTCAAGCAATCTTCATTGCCCCAGACTGGCCAAGGAGGGCTTGGTACCCAGATCTTCAGGAGTTGCTCATAGAAGATCCTCGGCCTCTTCCTCCTCAAGAGGACCTGCTGCAGCAGGGGCCATACGTGTATCAAGACTTACCACGGCTACGTTTGATGGCATGGCTGTTGAGCGCCGGATCCTAGCCCGAAAGGATATTCCCAAGGAAGTCATCCCCACCTTATTCAGGCCAGGAAAGGAGTAACGTCTAAACATTGCCACCGTATTTGGAGAAAATACCGTATATACTCGAGTATAAGTCGACCCGAATATACGCTGAGGCACCTAATTTTACCACAAAAACCTGGGAAAACTTATTGACTCGAGTATAATCCTAGGATGAGAAATGCAGCTCTAGCCGTACACAGCCCTCATAGTGCCAGATATGCCCTCATACTGCCAGATATGCCCCCACAGTGCCAGATATGCCCTCATGCTGCGAGATATGCCCCACAATGCCAGATGTGCCAGATATGCCCCACAGTGCCAGATATGCCCTCATGCTTCTAGATATGCCCCCACAGTGCCAGATGTGCCCTCATGCTACCAGATATGCCCCACAGTGCCAGATATGCCCTCATGCTGCCAGATATGCCCCACAGTGCCAGATATGCCCTCATGCCAGATATGCCCCACAGTGCCAGATATGCCCTCATGCTGCCAGATATGCCCCATAGTGCCAGATGTGCCCCACAGTGCGAGTTACTTACCCTCCATCGCTCCTGTGTCCCTCCTGCGTCTCCGGCGGCAGTGGCTGTCTTCTGAAGGAGGGACACAGAGGGCACAGCGCGTGGCTCTCCTGTGTCCCTCCTGCGTCTCCGGCGGCGGCGGCGTGTGTGTGTTAAAAGGAAGTGCCGGATCATGCACTTCCTATAACACACACATGCCACTGCCGCCGGAGACGCAGGAGGGACACAGGAGAGCCGCGCGCTGTGCCCTCCGTGTCCCTCCTAAATACTGACTCGAGTATAAGCCGAAGGGGCTTTTTCAGCACAAAAAAAAGTGCTGAAAAAGTCGGCTTATACTCGAGTATATACGGTATGTGTCTTGGTGTCAATCCGCAGGCTGTAGCAGTGGACGCGCTGACGACGCCTTGGACATACCAGTTTGTGTACCTGTTCCCTCCACTACCGCTAATCCCAAGAGTTCTGAAAAGTCTAAAAAGGAAAGCGTTCTGGCAATTCTAATTGCCCCTCGACAGGCGTGGTACTCGGACCTCCTAGCCATGGCTCTGGAGGATCTTCTTCAGCAAGGTCCATTCATCTATCCAGACTTACAGCGGCTACATTTGATGGCTTGAAAGTTGAGAGGGAGTTTCTAGCAAGAAAAGGTCTTCCCGGGGGGCGTGACCTGGCCAGCATTGAAGGTGGACGTGCCTGACTGGGGCTCCGGGCTGAATCCCCTCTCCTTCACCCTCAGTGGACCCCTTCCTACCTACACAC
Organism: Pseudophryne corroboree; assembly: GCF_028390025.1. Taxonomy (NCBI): domain Eukaryota; kingdom Metazoa; phylum Chordata; class Amphibia; order Anura; family Myobatrachidae; genus Pseudophryne; species Pseudophryne corroboree. The sequence continues at coordinate 810,217,376 of NC_086447.1, forward strand.
TGCCACGCTAGCCCCATTACTCCCTCACCTGTCAGGACAGCATGTCCGCAGAGCCGGGGGGCGCTTCTCAGCGTCCCTGCAGGTTGCGGCCTGTCCTCCATATTGAAGCTGGGGCCTGGATTAGGAGTGGTGCCCGACAGCCTCACACCCGTGGCGGACTCCCTGGAAGCCACGTCCCGCCCTTCCGCACCCTGCTGCTCACCGGCTGGTCGCCCGCACTGCCTGCACTGAAGATGGATTGCCTGCATAGAGCTAGCAGTGCGGCTCTCTCCCCAGGCCACCCGCGACCGGAAGTGGCGGGTCTCTGGTCCTCTGCAGGCGCCTGGCGCAACACGGTCTCCAGCAGCTCACTGTAACTGGCTGCCTGAATCCTGGCTCACTGGGGCTGCTGTTCCTGCTGGGATTATCTGCCCTCCTGCACACACTACAAACAGAGTGCTCCACTGGGCTGCCTTATGCCCCACTGTCCCTGCTCCTGTGCACCCTGGTTGGATCTGAAGATTGGGCTGCATAGAGCCCTGCCACTACTGGGATTCCACCTGTGTCCCACAGTGGGAGCGGTAAGCAGTTTTCATGCTTTACACTAGCTTCTTTGCCTATTTTTTAAGAAGGTTTGGAGGGTGCACTGGAGACTGTTCTGATATATTTGCTGGTATTAGAGCTCCCTCTAGAGGCCACTTGTACCACTGTACTTTGCTTCGACATTTCTCAACATTTATCCGCATTGCAACTGTTGCCTTATAGGTAATTGTCTGCACTTAGTATAATATTAGGGCAATGGATATTGTCTGAATCAAAATATAATTCATTATAAATAGGCGATGTTACCATAGTGGACAGTATACTGGATATATATAGTAAGGAATAGATATGAAATAAGTTTGAATGTATGAGGTAATGTTTAGCTGATTTAAGAGATTAGGTTTGTGTATGTGTTTATATAGATATACTGTATATTTGTGTTTTACAGCAAGATGGTAAAAAATAGTGTAGGGAACAGGTTTATTCTGCTCTAGTCATAAATAAGGCCAGAGAGGTTACAGTAAGATCAAGAGTCATTGTAGAGAAAAGGTATTAGGCCATAAATGATAATAGGTATGTGACAGAGCTCTGTTGGTCATTGGAATTCACAGGTGTGCTTACAGTAGATCAGAATCTACTGGTTTGTCTATTGTCCAGTGAAGGTTAAAAGCTAGGGAGTATAAATTAACTACTATGAAAAGAGATCACATCCATTGATAAAACATTGTGTAACCGACCCCAGGAAAACTTGTCAATACAACAGAACTTTGGATGAAAAGACATTCCAGATTTTACAATACTATACTTGCTTAAGGCAGTGTGGACACCACACTTTTATGACACCATGCCTCCGTGAACAGGACACGACAGCCCAGTTCAATGTTTGTTTTATTACACCTTGGAATCTGACAAACCTATAATTACCTATTCCATTGGAAACTATGAGAATATGATAGTTTGAATTGGTAAAATATGAGATAAAAGGACCAGACTTGTAGTTAGGAGTTAGAAGGAAGAGGGAGAGGGAGAAGAAGAAGGAGAAGGAAGGAAGTCAGTCAGGAGGAGAAGTCATGGAGAACATGCAGAAGGAATGATTCTTGGGATGGCAATCTTTAACTTGCAAGTATACATTTTATGTTAGCAATTGAAACTGTTTGTGAAACTTATGTCATGTTGTTTTATGTTATGTAACGAAGGAAGCATATATAATTATAATTAGTATATATATCACTACTGTGTATATCTTATTCTGTACGATTTGATCTGCCTGTAAATAAAGAATCATATAAAAAGAGCGGTAATATTCAAGCTTGAACTCTCTTTAAGGAATCTTAACTTAATAACTTCATAAGTCATATGTATAAGGACTGCATATATGTATCAGCCAATTAGTTTGTAAGCCTGACATAATATATTTGCAGATATATATGATAAATGCATATTAATTGAAATATATCCATATATTAAATACCATATATGATATATTAAATATTAATATTCATAAATATGATTCCATAAAAGCAATATTGGCGACCACGAATTGGACTTGTTATTACTGAATCTGATTATCTGATCTATAATATTTATGAGGAGTAGCAGATGCTATAAGCTGGCTACCAAATCTGCAGAATCACGGTGGGGATGTATCTATGAAAATTTATTACCATTGTGTAATGTCAATTTTGTATTCTGTATAACCTAGGATAAATGTGTTAGTGCAATATACGTTATTTTAACTAACATAATATCTATTAGGAAGCAGCACCAAAGGCTATAAGCCTGCTGGCAAAATACAAGATCACAGTGGAATAGGTTACAAATGAGAATAAAGAATTTAAAGGCCTAGAATAGAAAATGTGCACAGTGGAAAAGAGTATTTCCAAATAAATGTATAAATGTACCAGGTATTAGAGTTTAACCTTAAGACACCGGTCAATCTTAAGGAGAGGATACCTTCAGTACTAAAAACAAAGAATATATAAATTTAGCATTGAAATGTTAAAAATGCAAAAGTTTTCTGTAGCATTTAGAAAAATGCGCAGAACTGCGGCTCTAGAAGCCAAACAGAAATGTAAAGAAGAATCAGGTTCACGTCTTCGTAAGGCGTGCCTGACCATTAATGCAAAAATGCATTCGTTATTTAAGTCCCTTAAACAGAAAAATAAACAGAAAAAGTTTGGGGCAGAAGCGAAAAGCCTGACAGTTTGTAATCAAATTGTCAAGATCTCTGATGAAGAGATAACATCCAGCAAGCAAGCTGAGATAGAAACACCAAACAGGAATAGTGTTGAGGTATGTGAAACTCTGTACACAGAGTCTACAGGAGTCAGAAATGACTTAATCAGTCAAGATCCTAAAATTAAGGAAAGTTACATGTTGCAGGACTGCATCAATGTGCAGCGCATGGAGTCTGCTATGGTCACACAGACCACCAGCAGAACAGCCTCTGTGGTAAAGGAAGAAAGTAGCAATGTGCCGGATGTGTCTATCATCAGACAGCACATTAATGTAAAGGAGGTAGCAGCAATAGGAGATGTCCCCTATACTGTGTCTAGTAAGGGGGAAGATCATTGTAACTCAGATTATGAGTATTCTGCTGAATACACTCTCAGAGTTCCCAATGTAAATGAAGAATTTGTTATGCCCTTAGGCAAAGGTGAATTGTCAGCAGATTTAAACACTGATAGCAGCAGTACAGTGCACACAGGGGTGGGGAAGTTCCCCATGGTGAAAACTCCCATGGCAACCAGAGTTGCAAACCTTGAAATGTATTCACCTGGAAACATGTTTAAAGGGAAAATCCATGAAATTAATTCAGGAATGCATGTTTACAAACAAAGTTCCCAAACTTATGTAACCCCCACAGAGCACTCAGAGACTTCTAGTGATGGTGCAAATGTTTGCATGCTCTCAGAGAGACCACATGCAGAGTGTCATTCTGCAAACCACACACCAATTAACAATGACAAAAAGGATCACCAGGATGAAAATGTTTTTATGCCCTGGTGCCATAACCATTTTATTACAGGTGTGGAAAGACAGAAAGCCCTGGGACCTGCAATACATATTTGGCAAAGTTTAACAAGTTTCTCTCCCCACAAAAGTAGGTTTTTTCAGAAGCTCCAAGATTCTTCCAAACTAAGGAGCCACACCAAGCAGCAAACGCTATGGTTAAAGACAGTCTGGGACCAGGCTGCATCACAAGGGAGTATGGTCACAAGTGAATACGGTAGTATCATTCCTTTACTTGTTAGATCCAATGAAGCCATTGTTTGCTTTGATGTTCAAACAGCCACAGTTTCCAAATTAAACCTGCATCATATCTGCAGCGACAATTGTGCTGTCATTGACACACAATGTGACAGGAAAGATTGGCACAGGCCAGAAACAATTGTTTGTTTGTTATTCAATCGTTAAAAGACACATTTGTAAATTCTGTACCTGATAACATGCAGCAGATAGGACAGAATGCATAGCAAGCTATGTTAAATCACTGTATAAATATCTGTGATAGTCATTGTATGTATTTTTGTTTGATTCATAGTAATCCTGGCAACCTGTATACAGAATGGTGCAAGACTCCAAAAAGACTCCAATTTACAAGGGAAAAGGTCTTCATTAACCCTTTCATCGCTGCTATCCAGCAAAATCTACATAGCATCCCTAAAGACTGATATATGGACAAATCCTCAAGGAGTTTTCCAGTTTCACAAGAAAGGGGAAGGTTTTCATTAACCCTTTCATCACAAGTAATCATTTACTTGTCTTTCAAACTACATGTACACTCCCACAACAGTGTACAGCACATCTCATCACTGTGATTATACAGAACTGTCTCATCCCTTCATATACCTTAATCACATATATGTAAACATTTGTCTGAGATATATTTTATATCATTGCATATATACCTTGTAAATATTTTATGTTTTTTTTATATATTACACAATAGATACTACCTATGCTTCCTTCGTAAAAGCTTCAAAAGTAATTAAATATCTAATACAGGATGGTATACCACGTTATAACAAATTGGGCCGAGATTATTAAGTGGGATGAATAATTCTCTTAATAAAGACTGTCACAAGTCTAAGATAATTATTTGTAGCATAACAGGGTCACTGTATATGCACATGGCTGCATATAAAATAATATTGGATGGAATTAGATATATTTAAAGCCATTCCTAAATGATATTTAATATCTGTTTGAAGCAAAATTATATTCATTTATTGTATTGATAGGATGTTACTATATACACATCAAAAGCATTTTAAATAATTATTAGTCAAAATATAGGTAGGATAGAAAACGCCTTTATATGGGTTAAACTGGTATAAGTTTATGTAAGATTGAGATGTATAAATAGGTACAAGGTAGAATAAGGAGATTTAAGACTGCATGGTAATTTATTCAGTGAGGAAATACAGAACAGAGTAGGTGTACTACTCACAGCCATTTGTGGTACTATTGCCCGAAGACAATTAAGACCTACTATTAACAAGCAAGGAAAGAAAGAAAGAAAGAAAAAAAAAAAAAAGACTGTTTCATATATGCCTGTTCTATTCAAAATCACAACCTGTTTGTGCAAAAGCAATATGGACACTGGTCACAACTGCGGCATTGGATAAACGCAAAGGAAACAGAACTGCTAAAGACTGTATAAAGACTATTACTATTACTGAGGGTCGTCACAAGTACTGAATGTTCAAGACACAGCACTCGACGTACACAGCCCTCTGCCTCAAACAGCGAAATGGCAAGCAAAGGAGCAGCTGCTACGAAGAATTCTACTTCTAGTAATGGTGCAAATGTTGCAAACGCAAGGCCATAATGCAAACGCAAGGCATCTCCAATTGCAAGCAAACCACGCAGATGACAGTCTTATCCCAGTAAATTGCTACATACAAGAACAGCAAAAATGTCCAAACGTACTGATCCAGATACAGAAAAAAGGTCTACAATTGGGCTATGGTATTCCAAATGTCTGTAGAAATTAGTTTTCCTCATGAATACTGAATAAAAACCTCAGTTTTGTCTGCTTTAGTTAAAAAGTAGAATAAGGTTAGGTAAGCTAAGAATTTTTAGAGATTTTTAAAATCATAATGGTTATTATTATTACACTTATGGTATATATTATGGTTACAACGAAAGTTATGTTTGAAGGAATATTTTGAAATGTATTTGGAAGCAATTACGCTAGTTTAATGTGTGGCCAATCAAAAGAATTTCTCATGGCCACAAGGGGGCGACTGTTGCCTTATAGGTAATTGTCTGCACTTAGTATAATATTAGGGCAATGGATATTGTCTGAATCAAAATATAATTCATTATAAATAGGCGATGTTACCATAGTGGACAGTATACTGGATATATATAGTAAGGAATAGATATGAAATAAGTTTGAATGTATGAGGTAATGTTTAGCTGATTTAAGAGATTAGGTTTGTGTATGTGTTTATATAGATATACTGTATATTTGTGTTTTACAGCAAGATGGTAAAAAAATAGTGTAGGGAACAGGTTTATTCTGCTCTAGTCATAAATAAGGCCAGAGAGGTTACAGTAAGATCAAGAGTCATTGTAGAGAAAAGGTATTAGGCCATAAATGATAATAGGTATGTGACAGAGCTCTGTTGGTCATTGGAATTCACAGGTGTGCTTACAGTAGATCAGAATCTACTGGTTTGTCTATTGTCCAGTGAAGGTTAAAAGCTAGGGAGTATAAATTAACTACTATGAAAAGAGATCACATCCATTGATAAAACATTGTGTAACCGACCCCAGGAAAACTTGTCAATACAACAGAACTTTGGATGAAAAGACATTCCAGATTTTACAATACTATACTTGCTTAAGGCAGTGTGGACACCACACTTTTATGACACCATGCCTCCGTGAACAGGACACGACAGCCCAGTTCAATGTTTGTTTTATTACACCTTGGAATCTGACAAACCTATAATTACCTATTCCATTGGAAACTATGAGAATATGATAGTTTGAATTGGTAAAATATGAGATAAAAGGACCAGACTTGTAGTTAGGAGTTAGAAGGAAGAGGGAGAGGGAGAAGAAGAAGGAGAAGGAAGGAAGTCAGTCAGGAGGAGAAGTCATGGAGAACATGCAGAAGGAATGATTCTTGGGATGGCAATCTTTAACTTGCAAGTATACATTTTATGTTAGCAATTGAAACTGTTTGTGAAACTTATGTCATGTTGTTTTATGTTATGTAACGAAGGAAGCATATATAATTATAATTAGTATATATATCACTACTGTGTATATCTTATTCTGTACGATTTGATCTGCCTGTAAATAAAGAATCATATAAAAAGAGCGGTAATATTCAAGCTTGAACTCTCTTTAAGGAATCTTAACTTAATAACTTCATAAGTCATATGTATAAGGACTGCATATATGTATCAGCCAATTAGTTTGTAAGCCTGACATAATATATTTGCAGATATATATGATAAATGCATATTAATTGAAATATATCCATATATTAAATACCATATATGATATATTAAATATTAATATTCATAAATATGATTCCATAAAGCAATACAACCGAGCGGTTTATACTGTGTCAGCAGTCAGTGGTGATTTCTGGAACTGCGTCTAGTGCTTACCGCCGCATCATTGCCTAATACCTCCGGTAAGATTTATCATGTTGCTCGACCCTCCACCTCCCTACCTCAACTGAGTCTGCATAGCCATATTCTCCTCTCCATTTGTGGCCTGTGTGTGTGATGTTTCCGTGGTATTCTTCAGTCCCTCCTGGCAATGGATCCACCCAACTGAAAATGCCTGCCTAGTCCTTTTGCTGGGGAGCATGGGTCTGCAGCGACCTTGACAGCATTATACTCCACCCACATTTTCTCTTTGGTGCATTTCTTCACTCTCATCTTTTGGTACCTCCACCGTCGGTCACTGCCTACCTCATGGTTCGAGGCAAGAAAGGCTCTCCACAACGCGGGAAGGGCTCCCAAAGAAAGGACTCCGCCCTCTCCGGGGACACTCCTTCCCCCTCCAATATGCGACAGTTTCTAATACAAGGACCGGTTCCTGTGACGGACACCTCTACTCCATCTACCCCCAGTCTCTCAGTGACTTTTGACTCCCAATCTCGAGTGGAAGCTCTACATCCGAGCCCTGAACCGACCTCAGATTCGGGCAGTATCTCACAGGTCTTGCAATTGCTCCGCTCTTTGCCAACGAAACAGGACTTTGAATTGTTGAAGCGACGTCTACGTGACACTGTCTGTTCAGAAATTGCATCAGTTCAGTCAGAGGTGACTCAGCTCGGTACTCGGTTGTCTTCCTTAGAAGATTTCGCCTCAGACTCTGCTTCCACCCACAACACCCTTCGTGCAGCTATGCTCCGACAGGTGGCTGAGTTCCAACAGCTCCAAGACCTTCTAGGATTTGGATAATAGAGGGAGGAGGAATAACCTGCGCATCAGGGGCGTGTCGGAGGACGTATCGCCACAGAACATTATCGACTTTCTTACCAAGATTTTCAATGACCTCCTGGGCAAAGACCCCACCTCCGGTGGAGTTTGACCGAGCATTACGTCCAAGGGGAGCTCCTACCGATCGTCTGAGAGACATTATCTGCCATTTGCACTATTATACTCAGAAGGAGGAAATCCTTCGCAAGACCCGTCAAATGGACGTCTTGAATATTGATGGTCATCACATCCAAATTTTTCAGGACTTATCCTGGACTACTCTCCAAAAGCGTAGGACACTACAACCCCTGAAGGCTGAACTCCGTAAACTGAACATTAAGTATCGTTGGGGCTTCCCCTTCAGCCTCCAAGTCTCTCACAACGGTAAGATGCATACTTTTAAGGACCCGACTGACCTCGTTCCTTTAGCTCTGCTCTGGGTATCCTGCAGGTCTCCCTGTTGGACTGGCAGGGACCCTTGGTATGATCTATCCCACCGGAACTTTCTCACCCCAACAATGATTGGCAGCTTGTCCAGCGCAACCCGAAACCACCTGTGGAGCAGCGTATCCCGAGGGTCCATACCCAGATGTGACGGACTCCTGAGCAATCAGCTCGAAGTGTTGATGAGCATGCCTGGATCTCTTATTTTATTTTTTATTTATTTTTTCTTTCCTCATGGAGCCCCTAGCTCTTGATTTTTGATTTATGAGCCATACTGATTTCTGAGGTTTCTGCTCCAGCGATCTCCCCCTCCCCTGTATCCCTCAATTTTTGTTTCCACAGATCCCTCGTTGGGCCTAAATGCAGAAGTCGTAGGATCTCATATCTCCTTCTTGGCTTGACGGCCCATCATATGCCTGAATTGGGGTCTTTCGTACTCGTGGCTTAAGTGTGTATGCATATAAGACCACTAGTTCTTTCTGATTTTACTATGCAAGGTTATGCACCGTAGAATATGTTGTTGAATGTTTCTTCCTCACTCAATTTTCTATATCCTTTTTATATTTTTGTTATGTGTCTGGAGTATTATTCCTATTATATACTTATTTGAATATTAAGATTGCTGTTGTCACTGCCTCCCCACTGACCCCCTCACCGCCTCTTTTCTCCTTGGTCTTGGTCATGGTCCCCATACCTGAGCTCCCAAGTGGCGACAGTGCACAATTCGTTGTTTTTCTTGTTCTAATTCATTGTCTGTTTGTCTCTCTCAGCCAGCTTTTTGATTTGTTTCATGTTTTCCCTGTCTTGTCTCCCTGACTTCCCTTCTCTATCCTCATGTTTCTCCCCCTAGGAAGAGATGCAACCCCCCTCCCTGGCACAGGTTGCTTCCCACCTGCAATGGAAGATGGCAGTTAATACTCAAAATACGACCATTAAACTGGTCTCGCAAAAGGCCTGAATCTGCCTGAGAACTTTACGTGACACGTTTGCTGCTAAAGCAGATGTGGTGTTCCTCCAGGAAACCCATTTTAGATCTGACTCAGTCCCTATTTTAAGAGACCGCAATTTCCCAGTGTCCTTTTGTAATAACAATAGTAAAAGTAGGTCATTGGGGGTCGCAATCTAAACATCTTCCATTCCAGGATGTGTCTTCAGTTGCCTTGGAGGAGGGTAGAACACTTCTGGTCAAGTGCACATTGTTTGGCCAGCCTTACACCTTTATTAATCTATATGTACCCAACCAAAATCAGCCTGCCTTTCTCTCCAGAGTCCTGGACAGAATTGCCCCGCTGGTTGTGGGCATTCCTGTGGTGGAAGGCGATCTGAATTGGTCCCTTCAGCCGGAGGTTGATGTTTCAGGAACTCCCTCTAGATCCTCATTAGCTTCTTATGGCAAGGTAAGGCGTACCCTCCACGACCATCAGCTGATCAACACTTGGCGACTCCAGCACCCTGAGGAGAGGGATTATTCCTTTTACTCACGGCCTCACAATATGTACTCCCGTCTGGACTATTTTCTGCTTCCCCATAGATTCTTACATTTACTCCTCGCCTCTGACATAGGTTTAACTACCTGGTCGGATCATGCTCCTGTGTCTGTGACCCTTGAGACTTCTTCTCCTCACTTCAAACAATGTGTTTGGCATCTAAATGAGCAGATTCTTGCAGATCCCCGCTGCAAACTGCAACTGGAGGAAGAGATCCATAACTATTTTTTAACTAATGAGACGACTGAGGTCTCGAGGGTCACAGTGTGGGAGGCGCATAAATGTGTGCTCCGAGGAAAGCTGATTCAATTAGGTTCGATGTTGAAACGTGAAAAAACTGCTAAAAAGCTTTCTCTGCTCCAATGTCTCAAAGTTTTAGAGACCACCCACAAATCTGACCTCTCTCCAAGTTTTAACTGAGTTATCCGAGACTAGATCGGCCCTAAATGCTTTGTTATTTGATAATATTAAGAGGGATTACAGAATTTGCAGGAATCGATTTTTTCAATGGGGTAATAAACTAGGTAAACTATTAGCAAGAGCTCTGCACACTCTCACAAGGGGTGAGAGTGTGCTGACACATTCCGCGCCTACTACACCAAATTATACAATCTAAATGGCCCTTTATCTCCAGAGGTTTTAACCTCCTCCCAGGATCTAGTGGCTCGATATCTAGCTGCAGCTGATCTCCTTAGGTTATCGGAGGAGGAGAGTGCCTGATTAGACTCCCCTTTCTCACTGCCAGAATTGGAGGTGGCCCTTAAAGACACGCCTTCTGGCAAGAGCCCAGGTCCTGATGGGTTCACCATCTCATATTATAAATTCTTTCAGGAATCCCTATTGCCTAAAATGCTACCGACCTTTAACGCAGTGTCTGAAGAGTGCAGGTTTCCCCCTCAATCTCTAGAAGCCCACATTATGGTCATACCTAAACCGGGGAAAGACCCTGCTCAATGTGCTAGTTACCGCCCGATCTCTCTTTTGAATTCTGACGTTAAGCTGTTCGCAAAATTTATGGCAAGTAGGCTCAAATTGCTACTCCCTAATTTGGTACACTCTGACCAGGTGGGCTTTGTCCCTGGGAGGGAGGCACGTGACAACACCACTAAAGTTATAGACCTGGTACACCTGGCTTCTACTGGTCCTGTTCCGGTGGTCCTGCTGTACACCGACGCCGAAAAGGCGTTTGACAGGATTAGCTGGGTGTATATGGATGGGGTTTTGAGACATCTGGGACTTGGACCTGTTAGCCTTCACCGGATTTTGGCACTCTATCATTCACCCACGGCACGGATTTGAATTAACGAGGCCCTTTCGGACCCTGTTTTGATTTCTAATGGAACTAGGCAATGGTGTCCCCTTTCTTCTCTTATTTTAATATTGTGTATGGAGGCCCTTGCCTGCTCCATTCACCACAACCCAAATATCTTGGGCCTCAGAGTGGGAAGTATGGAGTACAAACTAGCCTTATTCACGGACGACTTGCTGGCAGTACTGTCCAATCCGGTTTTCTCAATTCCTAACTTAATGGCGGAGTTCAGGCACTTTAGTTCCCTCTCTAATTTTAAAATCAATTTCTCAAAGTCGGTGGCTGTGAATGTGTCGGCTCCTTCCCATTCCTTAGACAGTCTGAAACAGTCCTTCTCCTTTTCCTGGCACTCCTCTAGTCTTAAATATCTTGGGGTGACAATACACTCTGACCCTTCCCATATTTTTAATTAAAATTTCAAATGCCTATTGTCGACACTTCGCTCAGAACTTAGAGACTGGGGTACCAAACGACTATAATGGTTTGGTAGGCTTAGTGTAGTTATGATGAACGTCCTTCCAAGGTTTATAGCTCCTTCAGACCTTACCTATCCACATTCCCAAGACTTGGTTTAAGGACTTACACAATATCGTCAGAGATTTCGTGTGGGGCAACAAGAGGCCACGTTTCCAACACACTATTCTCTTTCGTCGCAAATGTATGGGGGGTCTTCAACTGACGCATTTTTCAGTCTATTATGATGCAATTATTTTACAACGGATAATGGAATGGTCTAGAGCGACTGACATTAAGCAGTGGGTTGACATAGAGAAGGAAAGCTTGCCCATACCTATTGCACAATACCCCTGGAGGTCTAAAGTCCCAGTTGTCTCCCATCCTACTATTGGCCCCACCTTAGCTCGTTGGAATAGATTGAGGAATTTATCTTGCGTGTCCTCTAAATTCTCCCCTATGACTCCATTGTTTGATAACCCTGACCTTTCCCTGGGAATTGCCGGTTCATACTTCGCAGCATGGACGAAACAGGGGGTACGGAGGGTCGGTCAGCTGGTGGTCAGGGGGCAGGGGGTGTATTGTCATTCCCCACATTGCAGGTTAAGTGGGAGCTCGCTCCCTCTGAGATATGGCGCTACCTACAACTGAACATTTTGTGCAATCTGGAGAGTTACGTACAGCTCCCCTCAGACCCTTGACACCTTTTGAGAACTTATTTCTGGCAGCTTTACATCCACCACATTTTCTCTCGAAGGGATATGGGCTTTTGATCGAACATATGTACCCTGCTCTTCCCAAATATGGTAGAGATTGGATGTGTGATTTGCAGCTTGACTTGGATGAGGATGAGTGGACTAAGATTTTTCTAAATACATTTAGGGGGTCATTCCGAGTTGTTCGCTCGCTAGCAGATTTTAGCAGCATTGCACACGCTAGGCCGCCGCCCTCTGGGAGTATATCTTAGCTTAGCAGAATTGCGAACGAAAGATTAGCAGAATTGCGAATAGAAAATTCTTAGCAGTTTCTGAGTAGCTCGAGACTTACTCCTACACTGCGATCAGCTCAGCCCGTTTCGTTCCTGGTTCGACGTCACAAACACGCCCTGCGTTCGGCCAGCCACTCCCCCGTTTCTCCATACACTCCCGCGTTTTATCCTGGCAAGCCTGCGTTTTTTCGCACACTCCCAGAAAACGGTCAGTTTCCACACAGAAACACCCACTTCCTGTCAATCACACTCCGATCACTTCAACGATGAAAATTCTTCGTGCAGACGTGAGTAAATCTACTAAGTTTTGAGCTAAAATACTTAGCGCATGCGCACCATGCGCATGCACATTTTCGCCTTAATCGCTCCATTACGAAAATCGGCAACGTGCGAACAATTCAGAATGACCCCCTTAGCTCCATAAGTTACTCCTGTAATTGAGACTCAATTTAAAGTACTGTCGTGCTGGTATAGATGTCCCCTTACTCTAGCAAAGATGTTTCCTGGAGTGTCCGAGACCTGTTGGCGCTGTAATCTGGAGATTGGCTCCCCACTCCACATATGGTGAGACTGCAAGCTCCTTCACCCTTTCTGGGACAAAGAGATTTCCATATCTAGGTCAATAATGGATTTTGAGACCCCCTCTACTCCTTTCTGGCTTCTTAACTCTTACTCTGGCTCCCCAGCAGCCTATAAAAAATCCCTACTGAAATTTCTCAACGGTGCGGCGAAGGCTGTGATACCGGTTCGCTGGAAGTCCACATCCCCTCCTTCTATTAAGGAATGGTTTACTCGCATTGACATGTATATGTCAATGGAGGAACTTTGAGTGACTCCGGAGCGGACCCGGAGCTTCATGATTACGTGGAATCCTTGGCTGGTATTTAAATTCTCACAAACATATTTTCAGTGTGCTGTTTGAACCAGGTGTACCTATCGGTACTTTCATATTGATCTATGTAGATGGGAGATATGTTTACAATATTTTATCTATGGGTATCTCAGGGTGTTCATCTCTTCCTACCCCTTATCACCCTTATTCTTTCCAAACATGTACCTCTTTCACCTCCCTTCCCTTCTAAGCCCTTTTCTCTTAAGCGTTGTCCTTGTCTTTGTTCAACTGTCTGTCTTGGTTTACATGCTTATTTTCGTGTGTTACTTTGGATAGCTATAGCTACTGTTATGGATACTTTTATTGCATTTTGTGCATCTGACTCAACAGGCTTCTTATCAAAATAATATTGTGCTGCACTTGATGTACCCATTTTTCTGCTCAAAATGTTTATTTTTGTGTCCTTGTTTATTTGAAACCAATAAACACATATTGGGAAAAAAAAAAAAGGTCTTCCCACCCGGGTTATTTCCCCCAGCCAGGAAGATGGTGACATCAAAACATCATTGTATCTGGAAAAAGTATGTTTCCTGGTGTGAAAGTAGAAAGGTGTCTCCCGTGGAATTTAGAATTGGTAGTTTTCTACTTTTCCTGCAAGCAGGAGTGGATATGGGCCTACGGTTAGACTCCATCAAGGTTCAGATTTCTGCGCTCTCTGTTTTCTTCCAGAAACAACTTGCCATGTTGCCTGAAGTTCAAACTTTCCTGAAGGGAGTTCTTCATTTGCAACCACCCTTAGTACCTCCCATGGCTCCGTGGGTCCTCAATGTGGTTCTGTCCTTTCTCCAATCGGACTGGTTTGAACCCTTACATAGGGTGGAGTTAAAATTTCTTACCTGGAAGATGGTGATGTTATTAGCATTGGCATCTGCCAGACGTGTGTCTGAATTGGGGGCCTTATCCTGTAAGAGCCCTTATTTGATATTTCATGAAGACTGGGCGGAACTTAGGACCTGTCCTCAGTTTTTGTCTAAAGTGGTGTCAGCCTTTCATGTGAATCAACCTATCATGTTTCCAATGTTGTCTGACACTTCCGTTGGTCCTGAGTCCTTGGATGTGGTCAGGGCTCTGAGGATTTATGTCAAATGGGCGGCCCGTCATAAGAAATCTGATTCGCTGTTTGTCCTTTATGATGCCTCCAAGATTGGTCGGCCGGCTTCTAAGCAATCTATTGCTCGCTGGCTCAGGTTAACCATTCAACAGGCCTATACTTCGGCAGCTCTGCCCTTGCCGATGTCTATTCAGGCCCACTCGACGAGGTCAGTGGGATCTTCCTGGGCGGCTGCCCAGGGAGTATCAGCTCTTCAGTTGTGCCGAGCTGCTACTTGGTTTGGTGCGAACACGTTTGTTAAATTCTATAGGTTCAACACCTTGGCCAAGGATGACCTTCAGTTTGGTCAGGCGGTTTTACAGGGGTCTCAGCACTCTCCCACCTGTTTAAAAGCTTTGGGACTTCCCTATGGTACTAACGTACAAGACCCCAGTATCCACTAGGACGTAAGAGAAAATAGGAATTTAATACCTACCGGTAATTGCTTTTCTCCTTGTCCGTAGTGGATACTGGGCGCCCGCCTCAGTTCGTTGTTGCTTACCTTGTGTAAGTATTTGGTTGGACCAGCGTTGCGATCCAGTTACGTTGTTGGGATAGCTGTGCTGGGATAGCTGTGCTATCTTGGTAAGGTTGGTGTTGCTCTCCTCTTTTCTGGTTAGCGCCCTCCTTTCGTTTATGGTTGTGTAAAGAAAATGTGTATACCAGCGCTGGCTGAATAGATAAATCAGTTAGAATTAGTGTTAATACTATAATAATAATAAAAAAAAAAAAATAATAATAATAATAATAAGGATGGTTTACTCTGTGTAAAAAAGTAACAATTTATTTAACATAACATCTGTAACAGATCTAAAAGAAAGGAATTCCTGTTGCCACTACGTGGCGATAAAATTTCAGTATGTCTTGTCTGGATAAAGTTTCATAGATTCTCCTGTATTAGAATTGTCCAATGCTCCTGAGGAAGCTGGATCTTACCAGTGAAACGCGTTGAGCCTATCTTGTTCATTGGGACTTGAACCTATTTATCTGCCTGGATCCTGTTCTCCGAACCGGCCCACAAAGCCGTGCCATTCCTTGGTACAATTTGGACGTCTTTCCCATCACTGGACCTTATCATCAAATTGGTCTACGCCACCCCTACAGCGACCAAAGGACTTGTTCCAACGCTGATGCACACCAACGTGGGGATCTGGTAATTATTTACCCATACAGTGAATGCATAAAGGGAAGTCGTCCTAGCCTTTAGGAATGGACAATTCTAATACAGGAGAATCTATGAAACTTTATCCAGATAAGACATACTGAAATTTTATCGCTACGTAGTGGCAACAAGAATTCCTTTCTTTTAGATCTGTTACAGATGTTATGTTAAATAAATTGTTACTTTTTTACACAGAGTAAACCATCCTTATTATTATTATTATAATTTTTTTATTATTATTATAGTATTAACACTAATTCTAACTGATTTATCTATTCAGCCAGCGCTGGTATACACATTTTCTTTACTATTTAGTTTCGAGGAACTGACCTTCCTCCTACCTGCTGCTGTTGGTCGCGCACCTGCATATTTATTATCTGTACTTTGAAGTTTATGGTTGTGTGTTGGCCTGTTGCCTCACCTCGGACTAGGAGAAAAGAAATTACCAGTAGTTATTAAATTCCTATTTTTAAACAATAAGCATTAAAAAAAACACACTGGGCAGACCATTCTTACCAATACTTATGATCCACCACAGCTTGCAAAACAATGGAATGCCATCCCTTTCTGTTGTAATAGTCGGCAGGATTTTCATGAGGTGCGATTATAGGGATGTCGGTACCATCAATTGCGCCTGTGCACTGTGGATATCCACACTCCACAAATCCCTTAATTGTTTCATCAAACGCTGTCCGTGCGGCAGATAAATAAATCTGTGGTATAGGTTGTCCACCAATGCTCGAGTCACCTCATGTACAATGTTGCAAACAGTAGATATCCCCACACCAAAGAGGCAAGAAATTGTGCAATATTCACCTGGAGTGGCATACCACCACAATGCTATAGCTAGCCTCCTGCTTGGCTCTATTGGTGACCTGAAGATTGTAGTCTGTCCAGAGAGTGCTGGGGTCATTAAATCCAAAAGGTAGTGGAATGCCTAACGCAACATTCTGAATTGACACTTCCACTGATCATCCTGAAAGTTAAGCACACTTTGCATAAAAACTTGCCCATGCTGCCATTCTCTAGCCCACACTCTTCGTTGTGTAGAGAGGTTAAGGTTGAGTATGGTGGTCACAGAAGCTGATATAAATGATCACCTCCTGCGCAGGTATTGTCGGCGAAGAATGTCGGTCTCTCTCAAATACTGCAGCCTCCTCCTAACATAGCTGCTGAACAAGCTACAGAATGTGAGAAGCTCAAATATCCTCTCACAGGCTGAATCCAACAGCAGTACAGCTGAGACTATCACAAAGTCTCTACAGACGTGCTCTGTCGGCCATGATTGCTGCTCCTACTCAGGGCACACCTCAGCCCCTCCTTTTATTTCCTTTGAAACCTCATCAATGTGAGACAGAAAAGTCCATTTAAAATGATATCACACTGTTTTAAATGGGTGAACCGGGTTCAGTGTGAAAGGCACCAACCTAGTAATAACACGGCTCCAAAATACAATGTGAAAGGGGTATAGCTTGTTCAGACCCGGGTCAGACGCATGTTCCAAAGCCGGTTACTTACTGGGTTAGCGATGTGAAAGCGGTATGAGTTGGGTCCAGAGACGATTGAATCGTCTGGAACCGAAGGAAGCAGAATCCGTCTGTAACCAGAACAGGCAGAATCTGGATTTTCAGATGTCCCTCTTGGAGCTGGAACATCGGTTACCCCTTCTGGGGTTGGCAGATCAGGCACCTCCTGAGACACTACAGAGACAGACGCCCCTCCTGGGGCTGCAACAACGGATTCCCCTAAACCAATCAACTTCTAACTGCCATTTATTTAGCCCAGTCTGTGAAATGACAGAAAATGATTGATTGTTTTGGACAATTTCTTTATCTCTCTCCATGCCTTGATATATGTCTCCTATAGACCAATTTGATCACGACTGAATTACATCATAAACAGCTTTTGTGATGTAATTCAGCTGAGTTATAAGAGTTAGTACTTGGTATGAACAATTATCAGTTGTCTTTCAGGGGATGTAGTTATGTTACCAGTGGTCACATAACTACATCCCATAATTATGTGCATTACGCAAAGTTTGTGTACATAAACAAAATTTATTTAGGTTTTTATACACCTTAAGGTGTGTACACACGGTGCAGCGCGCCGTATGCCTGACATTGACTATTCGACGGGGCCGGGCCCCACCGATATAATCGATGTTGGGCTGCCTGCACAGACTATTTTTTCTTGCGATGCTGATCCCGCGGGACTGCGCATCGGCATCGTAAGGAGTGTACACACGGTGCGATATGCAGTATATTTTCTTAAGATTTTGACAATATAGTCAAAATCGTAAGAAATATTTCACTGTGTGTACACAGCTTTATCAGTGGAAATAGGATGCGCCAGAGCTCAATTTTGAGCTTCATGGCAAAGGCTGTGAATACTGATGTACATGTGTTTTTATTTTTAATAAATTTGCAAAAATCTCAAAAAAACTTTTTGCACATTGTCATTATAGGGAATTGTGTGTAGAATTTTGAAGGAAAAAAGGAATTTATTAAATTTTGGAATAAGTGAAGCGCTGTGAATACTTTCCAGATGTACTATATGCAGTTTTATATTTTCGTCGGTGGATTGCTCTGGCTCCTGAACTCTGATTCCCAAGTCCCCAGAACCCCTTGAAAGGTGGGACTCTCTAGTTCTTTATCTTATTGAAAACTAAGAAATCTATTTCCAGGAACTGGAGATATCTGCAGTCAAACAAACAGAGAGGGGGTGGGGGGGGGGGGGGGGGTTTGCAAATCACACCGCTAAATTTCTCTTCAGCACACTAAAAATAACTGTAGCCATACCTTAACCTATCTGGTAATAGAAATTCAGAGAATTAGTTTACATGTTTGCAAACACATGTTTAAGCTGCTGAGCCACTTTTCTCAGATGTCAGCAGTCCTAACACTACATAATAGCAGTGCCCACATAGGGCCATGTAATTTGTCTCAGTAGGACTCATGATAAAGGCTATTACTAAAACACATCCAGACAGAGAGCTAACTTACCCAGGATCTCCCATTGGCACTACAAGGAACAGCATGCCTTCCAAATACTGCTCCCATTTGCAACCCCCCTTTTCTGTTTGTTTGTCTGTGACCCCCCCCCCCCCCTTTCCAGCACTTGATACATAATTATCTCCAGGAATGACCGAGCAACTACCATTGTTTGTCTGATATCTGCAGTCAAGCAAGCTGCACTCCAACCAGAAAATGATGAAGATTAAGCCCGCTCCAGTATCCACCCCTTCCTTGCATATTAAACACCCCTACCACCCTGGAAGTCATATATCAGGGGCCCAGTTTACTGTTCTCCCTCTTGCCCCATCTCCCACCATCTGTGCAGTAAAGGAGTAATTAGCAGAAATTACTGCTCCTGGTCCTACATGTTGAGCAGAAGATAGAACACCCTCTACCGCCACAGGATATCAAAGCTGCCGCTGATAGCACCCCCCACCCTTACCACTGGAGGATGGGTAGGGGCCCCAGTGCATTGCTTTGCCCAGGGGCCTATACTGCTGATAAGATGGCACTGCATCCCCACCTCTTTGGTTCCTATTGTCAGGATCCTGGACTATTTCATGCTTGTACTAGTGTACTCTGAAGCTTACCTCCTGATCTGCAGGGATTTCTCTCAGTCCAGCAAAGTGCCATGCAGTTCTGAGCTTTCAGCTGCAGCATGTGTTGTGTTGCTCACTTCTGATTAAACCACCTGTGTGGGGATTCCTCTGTGTGAGTAGCTGGTAAGATCCTATGTACAGCATTTAGATTTCTCTGTGCATTGTTTCCAGCAGCCATGTTACCTGGTCAGCTAACTGGACTATTCACCAGTAGGAGTGCTGATTACTCTCAGCCGACTCCTTCCACCAATGGTAGTCTACATAAGGATATAAAGCAGGTCTCCTGAGAACAGGAAGGGGCCTGAACAACTTCCTTCTTCAGTGCAAGCTGCTGTATGTTGCTCCAGGTTCCAGGCTCCACTCTGTGGGCCTAATTCAGACCTAATCACAGCATCAATTTTTTTTCTGTAATGGGCAAAACCATGTGCACTGCAGGTGGGACAGATATAACATGTGCAGAGAGAGTAAAGGGCCCTACACACTAGAAGACATGACCAATGTGGAAGATGAGCAATTTTTCTTGAACTTCCCGAAACGAAATTGAGTGTACACACTAAGCAATTTTTCAAACAATTTGAAAGATATCTTTGGAATGGGCACCTTATTTACATATTTTTATATTGGGAGGCATTTCTGGGTGTGTGGACAGGGCTGCAGAAGGGGGATAAATGCTTAGCAGCCATTTTTGCTCTTTGCATTTGTGCTCTGCGCCTAGTTTGGAGTGGTTTGGGGGCAGTGTCATAGCAGGAGGAAAGCATTAAATAATGTACTGCTGTGGAATGTCTATTTTCTCTTTATTTTGCGTTTAAAGACTAAATAAATATATATATATATAATGGATAGCACGGTTTGGCACTCCCAAAGATATGGAAGTACAATTTGCTCCGGTGCCCTGCGTCAGGCAGAGCTGAGAAATAGAATCACAAATGGCTGGCACTCGTGGAGACTTAAAAAAAGACAAAGATGCAGTAGCTTTAAGTCAACGTTTCAGGGCTATGCCCTTTTATCAAGACCAACTGTAAACAAGATACAAACAAACATTTATACTTTACCAATAACACCTCATGTGCAGACGACCGCCGCTCTCCGGGAGACCCGCTGACGTCATGGGCGCGCGCCGGCGCCGGCTACCCGGCGTCTCCAGGGGGCGTGGTATGAGTACAGTGTAAACCATCACCATGGAAACAAGTGTGAGGGAGCTGGAATGGGACAAACAGGATCAGCCAAGGGTGAACTGAGCGCACAGCGTTATACATAGCTAAATAGCCAGCTAAATAGGTAACAAAAAACCTGGAAAATGAGACACAGAGATCTGAGTATTAAACGCACTGATAACACAGACCCTGATATGGTAGAGCATAATAAGATCCTACAGGGCCACATACATTAGCGTGTCCCCTGATGGTTATACAAGGGCTGATTGGGAATGGCTATAAACAGAGCCAAACCACAATGGGCCCTTGTGTATAAATTGACGCATATATCAGGAGCCTAGGTATACATAAAGACTGATGAAAGATGTCAACACAGATAGGCTAACCCGACACCATAGCTCATAAGAAACAGGTATAAGATAGAATGTCATTAAGTCCAAACGGTTTGACCGTTTGAAGAGTATGGATCCAACAGGATTCCTTTTGTAATAAAAGCCGACCGCGGTTACCACCCCTGGAATTATCAGGGACTCCATCAATTATCTTGTAACGAATGGAGGCCAAGTTGTGTTGAAGTTCTTTGAAATGTCGGGCAACGGGTTGATCGGACCCGCGTCCTTCCAGTGCGGCCCGTATACTTGAGCGATGCAAGGCGATGCGCTCCTTGAACTGTCGTATGGTCTTACCTATGTATAAAAGCCCACACGGGCATTTGATGTAATATATTACGTATCGGCTGGAGAAAGTAAATGGTTGGGTAATGCTAAACCTTTTGCCGGATCTGGGATGGTAAAAATATTCGCCAGTCTCAAGACTGCTGCAAGTAGTGCAGCCTAAGCACTTATAATTGCCCGCTTTACGAGAGAGGAAGTGTGTTGGTGCTGCAGGTTTCATCTTTGTGATGTCATTATGGACCACAATATCTTTGATGTTTTTACCTCTGCGATATGAAGGTAAAATCGAGGTCTTGGTGAGTCTGGGCAGCAGTTTATCTTGTGCGACAATTGGCCAAAGTCTTTTAGCGGTTTTCATTGCTGTAGTGCTGATAGTAGAGAAATCTTGCGGCCAAGCAATCCGATCTTGTTTATGCCCTTTAATGGTATTCTGTAGAAGATTCATGCGGTCCTGTTGCAGTACTCTCTCTTTGGCTTTTTTCAAGTAGTGCCATTTGTATCCTCTATTGAGGAATTTGCGGGCCATCTGGTCGATTTGAAAGATGGCATCTGAACGGTCACTACATATGCCTAGAATTCTCATAAACTGAGAATATGGCAGGCCCCACTTGAGTGCCGGAGGGTGGAAACTGGCTGCATGCAGGGAGGTGTTTCTGTCCGTTTCTTTGACAAACAAAGAGGTGTGTAACCTGTGGGCATCATCCTGTCTAATTGAGACATCCAAATAATTAATTTGCTCAAAGCTAGTAGTGTAGGTAAATTTGATGGATGCATCCATTGCGTTGATGTCTTGCATGGCCTTCATAAAGTTGTCTTCCGTGTCTGCCCATAATATGAAAATGTCATCGATATAGCGGAAATAAGCCTTAATCTTGTGAGCAATGGTCGGATTTGACAAAAACAGATCTTGTTCCACCTCGCACATAAACAGGTTGGCTAGGCTCGGAGCCACGCATGACCCCATTGCACATCCGGATCTTTGTAGATAGATGCGGCCATCAAACACAAAATAATTGCGGGTCAAGGTCAGTTCAAGCAACTGAATAAAGAAATAGATCTCTGGGCCTGTGTAATTGCTGTTACATGAAATGGCCCTCTTGATGGCCTGTAGGCCACGTTGGTGCGGGATGTTGGTGTAAAGGCTGACCACATCAACCGTGCACATAAGAAGTCTCTCTGGAAGTGGAGTGAGGGTTGCCAACTTGGATAGAAATGCTGTAGTCTCCTTTAGGCAGGTAGTTTGACCTTGTACCACAGGCTGTAGAAAATGGTCCAAATACTTGGATACCATGTAGTACAAGGAATCACGGGCAGCAATTATCGGACGTCCAGGAGGACTCACAGGATTCTTGTGGAGCTTCGGTATAGTATATAGCACCGGTGTAATAGGCCAATCTTGTGTAAGTGCTTCTTTAACTTTATTGTCGATAAGATGCTGATGAGCTGCTTGCTGTAGAATATCATCCAGCTCCCTTTTATACTCCACAGTAGGATCTGTTGATAATGGTAGGTACGTGGCACTGTATTGAAGTTGATTATAGACTTCACACTTGTATGCAGTGAGGTCCTGGACGACCACCCCCCTGCCTTTGTCGGCAGGGCTTATAACTATATCTGTATACGTACCCAGATTTTTCAATGCCTTGTGCTCAGAATTGGTGAGATTACCCTTTTGAGGAGTAGATTGCATGTCCATGTTGTCATACATGTTGCTCATGTGATTGACAAAACATTTAATATTAGGGTTAGATGATACTGGATCAAAAGTAGATGGTTTAAATATTGGAGCCAGTGGTGCAGGGGTAGTGTTCTCCTCTCCAAAAAATTCTTTCAGAGGGACTCTCCGTCCAAATTTAAAAAGGTCAACTTTATTTTGAAAAGCGTCCGTTTTTTTAATGGGGACAAAGGACAATCCTTTATTAAGGACGGACAATTCATCAGAAGTGAGAATGCGGGATGATAGGTTGAAGACTAGGTCTTCTTGCTGGTAGTCTTTTTTGAAGTTCCTCGTCCACTGTCCGCCTCGGCGGGTGTAGCGCCTTTTTTGGGTGCTCGCTTTGCCCTGGTGGTCACCCCCGACGGGGGTTTTTTGATTGTGTAGCCTCTGCACATTCTGTATCACTGGAAGATCTAGCACTGGAATTGTCAGTGTCTAGATTGAATTTTTTATGATGCCTAAATTTAGGTCTTCTGTCAGTAGTGGAGTTAGGATTGTAGGCCGGTGGGAGAAGCATTAGTTTTAACAGATTCGGATGCAGAATCCATCCTTTTTTCTGATAAGTTTCAGGATTCCTGTGGGAGTGAGACTACAGAACAAATCTTTGTAGCACTCAACAGACTAAGAAAACGGGAAATTGATTTCTACTATCACGGAGTGACATTATCCGATTATTATCGGGACAAAAAAATTCCACGTGGGCTCCGTATACGCAATACCCCTACCATTGGTCATCATAACCCAGAGTTTTGCCGCCGTTGGGCTGCTTTTCTTAACAAATGCTCATACGACCTGATCCTCCTGGTGATAGAAGAATCACGGAGAGAATTAAATCTAGCAAAAGAAAGAATTGCAGTGTTTGAAGCGACCCACCAGGAGCAAATTAAATCTACAACAGCACAAGAATTTGTCAGCAAGTTGACGGCAGACTTAGATAAATATCGCTCAGAATTGATTAAATTTAAAAAATCCAAGCGGGTTACAGTGGACAAAGATTATTTGGAACAGAAGGTCTATGCGTGGGCCTACAATTGTAACTCCACTACTGACAGAAGACCTAAATTTAGGCGTCATAAAAAATTCAATCTAGACACAGACAATTCCAGTGCTAGATCTTCCAGTGATACAGAATGTGCAGAGGCTACACAATCAAAAAACTCCCAAAAAACCCCGTCGGGGGTGACCACCAGGGCAAAGCGAGCACCCAAAAAAGGCGCTACACCTGCCGAGGCGGACAGTGGACGAGGAACTTCAAAAAAGACTACCAGCAAGAAGACCTAGTCTTCAACCTATCATCCCGCATTCTCACTTCTGATGAATTGTCCGTCCTTAATAAAGGATTGTCCTATGTCCCCATGAAAAAACCGGACGCTTTTCAAAATAAAGTTGACCTTTTTAAATTTGAACGGAGAGTCAGTCTGAAAGAATTTTTTGGAGAGGAGAACACTACCCCTGCACCACTGGCTCCAATATTTAAACCATCTACTTTTGATCCAGTATCATCTAACCCTAATATTAAATGTTTTGTCAATCACATGAGCAACATGTATGACAACATGGACATGCAATCTACTCCGCAAAAGGGTAATCTCACCAATTCTGAGCACAAGGCATTGAAAAATCTGGGTACGTATACAAATATAGTTATAAGCCCTGCCGACAAAGGCGGGGGGGGTGGTCGTCCAGGACCTCACTGCATACAAGTGTGAAGTCTATAATCAACTTCAATACAGTGCCACGTACCTACCATTATCAACAGATCCTACTGTGGAGTATAAAAGGGAGCTGGATGATATTCTACAGCAAGCAGCTCATCAGCATCTTATCGACAATAAAGTTAAAGAAGCACTTACACAAGATTGGCCTATTACACCGGTGCTATATACTATACCGAAGCTCCACAAGAATCCTGTGAGTCCTCCTGGACGTCCGATAATTGCTGCCCGTGATTCCTTGTACTACATGGTATCCAAGTATTTGGACCATTTTCTACAGCCTGTGGTACAAGGTCAAACTACCTGCCTAAAGGAGACTACAGCATTTCTATCCAAGTTGGCAACCCTCACTCCACTTCCAGAGAGACTTCTTATGTGCACGGTTGATGTGGTCAGCCTTTACACCAACATCCCGCACCAACGTGGCCTACAGGCCATCAAGAGGGCCATTTCATGTAACAGCAATTACACAGGCCCAGAGATCTATTTCTTTATTCAGTTGCTTGAACTGACCTTGACCCGCAAATATTTTGTGTTTGATGGCCGCATCTATCTACAAAGATCCGGATGTGCAATGGGGTCATGCGTGGCTCCGAGCCTAGCCAACCTGTTTATGTGCGAGGTGGAACAAGATCTGTTTTTGTCAAATCCGACCATTGCTCACAAGATTAAGGCTTATTTCCGCTATATCGATGACATTTTCATATTATGGGCTGACACGGAAGAAAACTTTATGAAGGCCATGCAGGACATCAACGCAATGGATGCATCCATCAAATTTACTTACACTACTAGCTTTGAGCAAATTAATTATTTGGATGTCTCAATTAGACAGGATGATGCCCACGGGTTACACACCTCTTTGTTTGTCAAAGAAACGGACAGAAACACCTCCCTGCATGCAGCCAGTTTCCACCCTCCGGCACTCAAGTGGGGCCTGCCATATTCTCAGTTTATGAGAATTCTAGGCATATGTAGTGACCGTTCAGATGCCATCTTTCAAATCGACCAGATGGCCCGCAAATTCCTCAATAGAGGATACAAATGGCACTACTTGAAAAAAGCCAAAGAGAGAGTACTGCAACAGGACCGCATGAATCTTCTACAGAATACCATTAAAGGGCATAAACAAGATCGGATTGCTTGGCTGCAAGATTTCTCTACTATCAGCACTACAGCAATGAAAACCGCTAAACGACTTTGGCCAATTGTCGCACAAGATAAACTGCTGCCCAGACTCACCAAGACCTCGATTTTACCTTCATATCGCAGAGGTAAAAACATCAAAGATATTGTGGTCCATAATGACATCACAAAGATGAAACCTGCAGCACCAACACACTTCCTCTCTCGTAAAGCGGGCAATTATAAGTGCTTAGGCTGCACTACTTGCAGCAGTCTTGAGACTGGCGAATATTTTTACCATCCCAGATCCGGCAAAAGGTTTAGCATTACCCAACCATTTACTTTCTCCAGCCGATACGTAATATATTACATCAAATGCCCGTGTGGGCTTTTATACATAGGTAAGACCATACGACAGTTCAAGGAGCGCATCGCCTTGCATCGCTCAAGTATACGGGCCGCACTGGAAGGACGCGGGTCCGATCAACCCGTTGCCCGACATTTCAAAGAACTTCAACACAACTTGGCCTCCATTCGTTACAAGATAATTGATGGAGTCCCTGATAATTCCAGGGGTGGTAACCGCGGTCGGCTTTTATTACAAAAGGAATCCCGTTGGATCCATACTCTTCAAACGGTCAAACCGTTTGGACTTAATGACATTCTATCTTATACGTGTTTCTTATGAGCTATGGTGTCGGGTTAGCCTATCTGTGTTGACATCTTTCATCAGTCTTTATGTATACCTAGGCTCCTGATATATGCCTCAATATATACACTAGGGCCCATTGTGGTTTGGCTCTGTTTATAGCCATTCCCAATCAGCCCTTGTATAACCATCAGGGGACACGCTAATGTATGTGGCCCTGTAGGATCTTATTATGCTCTACCATATCAGGGTCTGTGTTATCAGTGCGTTTAATACTCAGATCTCTGTGTCTCATTTTCCAGGTTTTTTGTTACCTATTTAGCTGGCTATTTAGCTATGTATAACGCTGTGCGCTCAGTTCCCCCTTGGCTGATCCTGTTTGTCCCATTCCAGCTCCCTCACACTTGTTTCCATGGTGATGGTTTACACTGTACTCATACCACGCCCCCTGGAGACGCCGGGTCGCCGGCGCGCGCCCATGACGTCAGCGGGTCTCCCGGAGAGCGGCGGTCGTCTGCACATGAGGTGTTATTGGTAAAGTATAAATGTTTGTTTGTATCTTGTTTACAGTTGGTCTTGATAAAAGGGCATAGCCCTGAAACGCTGACTTAAAGCTACTGCATCTTTGTCTTTTTTTAAGTCTCCACGAGTGCCAGCCATTTGTGATTCTATATATATATATATATATATATATCATATACAGAGGCGGCACTCGGGAGACTGAAGTACTTGTGCGTCGTTTGTGCCCCCCGAACCCCGAAACATTGACCTGATGAGTTAAATTGCACCATTTTTTGCACTAGTACTTCAGTCTCCCTAGTGCTGCCTCTGTTTATGCTACATAGACAGTCTGTTTGGATTGTCAGGAGGGCTACAACATAGCCGTTCTGAGGAGTGCTGGACTCAGATTGTATATATGTATATATGTATGTATGTATGTATGTATGTATATATATATATATATATAGACTGGCGTATGGTATGGCGCTCCTGGTGGCTGACACAATGAGGCAAGTGGTGGCAGGTTTTTGGCCAATGTTTCAATCCCTTTATTGCAGCATTTTCATTATTGCGCCATTTTCATCAGGACCTGATGAAAATGTTGCAATAAAGACATTGAAACGTTGCCCACAAACCTGCTGTCACGTGCCTCATTGTGTCAGCCACCAGGAGTGCCGTACCATCCGCCAGTCTGTACTTCAATATGTACTTCAATATGTGCTTAGGCTTGTAACAGTAATGGGAGAGCCGGACCTACAGGTGTGTGTGTGTGTGTGTGTGTGTGTGTGTGTGTGTGTTTATATATGTATATATATATATATATATATATATATAAGAGACCAGTAGAAACATGCAGCGGCACTCAGAGACTCCTCCCAACACGTTAAAATGTAAACGGTGATTTATTGCATCCTAAAAGTGACCAACGTTTCGGGGCCGTGGCGCCCCTTTGTCAAGGTGATACAAACAAGGTACACAACAACGTACCTTAAATACAGTAAGAAGACCCGCAAACGGGATGAACGCCGGGGGAGAGGGGGTGGGAACAACTTCCGTCCCTGAGTCCCCTGGCCGTGGTGACGTCAGGGCGCTCATGCGTCGTGATCCGTCGTTGCCTGGAAACCGAAGCTAACACGGTAGCCGTAACAACCGGCGCTGTCATGATAACCAGGCTTGGGATGGACGCTGGCGTCCCCACGTGAAAACAAACCAAAACAAAACAACTACATATAGTATAGTATGCATATACTGTGAATAGGAACATTGTACAAGTTATTAGTGCAGGATCCGGTGCAGAAAAAAGACTATGTTAATAGCAAACAAAGCGTTACTTGGCAGGAAACACCAAACACAATAAGCCATGTTGTTAGCCACACAGGATAAGCACACTTTGTGACAAATGTATACTGGACTGCTATTGGAAGAAAATATATATATACTACATATGCAACTGAAAAAGTAGAACAGTAATGTAGCTATAACAACTCGCATATATTATATTGTATTATATTGAACAGCCCAGCCCATTGTCATGCCGTGCATTAAACACCCACAGTTATTTTATAAGCGGCTAGCTGTGTGTGACCTAGCTGGACGAAGATACAATCACTGAAAAATGCTCCACGTTATTTTGTCATTGAGACCTTTGGGTCGTATAGTGTACAGGGTAAATATCCATCTCGCCTCCATGCGAAGAAGTTGTACGCCACGATCACCACCCCGTATGGATTTGGGGATGTGATCGATTATTTGAAATTTCAACTCGTGAAGAGAATGTTTAAGTTCCGCATAGTGCTTAGCAACTGGTTGGTCCGACGACTTCCCGGAAATGGCATATTTGAGAGCTGACCTGTGCATAGCTAGACGTTCACGGGCCGTACGTACAGTCTTGCCTACATACTGCAATTTGCAGGGGCAGGTGATAAGATATATAATATGTGTAGTAGTGCACGTCACAACGTGCCTGATGGAAAATCTTTTGCCAGTGACAGAAGAGACAAAGGAAGCACCCGGTAGCATATTGGTGCATGTCTTGCATCCGAGGCCTTTGTAGCAACCGGGCGGTTTGGCCAAGAAGTTCGACGTAGATTGATGTTTAAAATCTGTGATGTCAGTGTGCACCAGATGGTCTTTTATGCTCTTACTTTTTTTTCTAACATGTAAGATGCCTTTTATATTTGAATGTGGGTAACTTCTTATCTGAAGATACTATGGGCCACATGGCTTTGAGAGCCCTTGGTACAAAGATGGCCTGATTCATAGTACACACATAGCCCTTGGTACACACTAGACGACTTGAACGATAAAGCGTTCATAATCGTCTATATCGTCAATAGCTTTAAAAAAAAATTGTCTAGTGTGTAGGGCCCTTTAAGGGCACTACACACTAGAAGACATGACCAATGTGAAAGATGAACAATTTGAAAGATGTCCAATTTCCCTTGAACTTCCAGGAGTCCTGCCAAACGAAATTGAGTGTACACACTAGAGATGAGCGGGTTCGGTTTCTCTGAATCCGAACCCGCCAGAACTTCATGTTTTTTTTCACGGGTCCGAGCGACTCGGATCTTCCCGCCTTGCTCGGTTAACCCGAGCGCGCCCGAACGTCATCATGACGCTGTCGGATTCTCGCGAGGCTCGGATTCTATCGCGAGACTCGGATTCTATATAAGGAGCCGCGCGTCGCCGCCATTTTCACACGTGCATTGAGATTGATAGGGAGAGGACGTGGCTGGCGTCCTCTCCATTTAGATTATAAGAGACTGAGAGAGATTTACTGGAGCTGACTAGGAGGAGTACTGTTACTGTAGAAGTGTAGAGACTGAGTGGAGAGAGTTTACTAGTGAGGACAGTGCAGTTTACTTTGTAATCCGTTCTCTGCCTGAAAAAAGCGATACACAGCACACAGTGACTCAGTCACATACCATATCTGTGTGCACTGCTCAGGCTCAGGCCAGTGTGCTGCATCATCTATTATCTATATATAATATTATATATATCTGTCTGACTGCTCAGCTCACACAGCTTATAATTGTGGGGGAGACTGGGGAGCACTACTGCAGTGCCAGTTATAGGTTATAGCAGGAGCCAGGAGTACATAATATATTATATAGTGAGTGACCACCAGACACACAGTGCAGTTTATTTAATATATCCGTTCTCTGCCTGAAAAAAGCGATACACACAGTGACTCAGTCAGTCACATACCATATCTGTGTGCACTGCTCAGGCTCAGGCCAGTGTGCTGCATCATCTATTATCTATATATAATATTATATATATCTGTCTGACTGCTCAGCTCACACAGCTTATAATTGTGGGGGAGACTGGGGAGCACTACTGCAGTGCCAGTTATAGGTTATAGCAGGAGCCAGGAGTACATAATATATTATATAGTGAGTGACCACCAGACACACAGTGCAGTTTATTTAATATATCCGTTCTCTGCCTGAAAAAAGCGATACACACAGTGACTCAGTCAGTCACATACCATATCTGTGTGCACTGCTCAGGCTCAGGCCAGTGTGCTGCATCATCTATTATCTATATATAATATTATATATATCTGTCTGACTGCTCAGCTCACACAGCTTATAATTGTGGGGGAGACTGGGGAGCACTACTGCAGTGCCAGTTATAGGTTATAGCAGGAGCCAGGAGTACATAATATATTATATAGTGAGTGACCACCAGACACACAGTGCAGTTTATTTAATATATCCGTTCTCTGCCTGAAAAAAGCGATACACACAGTGACTCAGTCAGTCACATACCATATCTGTGTGCACTGCTCAGGCTCAGGCCAGTGTGCTGCATCATCTATTATCTATATATAATATTATATATATCTGTCTGACTGCTCAGCTCACACAGCTTATAATTGTGGGGGAGACTGGGGAGCACTACTGCAGTGCCAGTTATAGGTTATAGCAGGAGCCAGGAGTACATAATATATTATATAGTGAGTGACCACCAGACACACAGTGCAGTTTATTTAATATATCCGTTCTCTGCCTGAAAAAAGCGATACACACAGTGACTCAGTCAGTCACATACCATATCTGTGTGCACTGCTCAGGCTCAGGCCAGTGTGCTGCATCATCTATATATATTATATATCTGTCTGACTGCTCAGCTCACACAGCTTATAATTGTGGGGGAGACTGGGGAGCACTACTGCAGTGCCAGTTATAGGTTATAGCAGGAGCCAGGAGTACATATTATATTAAAATTAAACAGTGCACACTTTTGCTGCAGGAGTGCCACTGCCAGTGTGACTGACCAGTGACCTGACCACACTGACCACCAGTATAGTTAGTAGTATACTTATATTGTGATTGCCTGAAAAAGTTAAACACTCGTCGTGTGACTTCACTTGTGTGTTTTTTTTTTTTTTATTCTATAAAAATAAAACTCATTCTGCTGACAGACAGTGTCCAGCAGGTCCGTCATTATATAATATATAATATATACCTGTCCGGCTGCAGTAGTGATATATATATATTTTTTATATCATTTATCATCCAGTCGCAGCAGACACAGTACGGTAGTTCACGGCTGTGGCTACCTCTGTGTCTCTGCACTCGGCAGGCAGTCCGTCCATAATTGTAATACCACCTAACCGTGGATTTTTTTCATTCTTCTTTATACATACATAGTTACATAGACATCTTCTCTTTATCAACCAGTCTATATTAGCTGCAGACACAGTACAGTACGGTAGTTCACGGCTGTGGCTACCTCTGTGTCTGCACTCGGCAGGCAGTCCGTCCATAATTGTATACCACCTAACCGTGGTTTTTTTTCATTCTTCTTTATACATACATAGTTACATAGACATCTTCTCTTTATCAACCAGTCTATATTAGCTGCAGACACAGTACAGTACGGTAGTTCACGGCTGTGGCTACCTCTGTGTCTGCACTCGGCAGGCAGTCCGTCCATAATTGTATACCACCTAACCGTGGATTTTTTTTCATTCTTCTTTATACATACATAGTTACATAGACATCTTCTCTTTATCAACCAGTCTATATTAGCTGCAGACACAGTACAGTACGGTAGTTCACGGCTGTGGCTACCTCTGTGTCTGCACTCGGCAGGCAGTCCGTCCATAATTGTATACCACCTAACCGTGGATTTTTTTCAGTCTTCTTTATACATACATAGTTACATAGACATCTTCTCTTTATCAACCAGTCTATATTAGCTGCAGACACAGTACAGTACGGTAGTTCACGGCTGTGGCTACCTCTGTGTCTGCAGTCGGCAGGCAGTCCATAATTGTATACTAGTATCCATCTCCATTGTTTACCTGAGGTGCCTTTTAGTTGTGCCTATTAAAATATGGAGAACAAAAATGTTGAGGTTCCAAAATTAGGGAAAGATCAAGATCCACTTCCACCTCGTGCTGAAGCTGCTGCCACTAGTCATGGCCGAGACGATGAAATGCCAGCAACGTCGTCTGCCAAGGCCGATGCCCAATGTCATAGTACAGAGCATGTCAAATCCAAAACACCAAATATCAGAAAAAAAAGGACTCCAAAACCTAAAATAAAATTGTCGGAGGAGAAGCGTAAACTTGCCAATATGCCATTTACCACACGGAGTGGCAAGGAACGGCTGAGGCCCTGGCCTATGTTCATGGCTAGTGGTTCAGCTTCACATGAGGATGGAAGCACTCAGCCTCTCGCTAGAAAAATGAAAAGACTCAAGCTGGCAAAAGCAGCACAGCAAAGAACTGTGCATTCTTCGAAATCCCAAATCCACAAGGAGAGTCCAATTGTGTCGGTTGCGATGCCTGACCTTCCCAACACTGGACGTGAAGAGCATGCGCCTTCCACCATTTGCACGCCCCCTGCAAGTGCTGGAAGGAGCACCCGCAGTCCAGTTCCTGATAGTCAGATTGAAGATGTCAGTGTTGAAGTACACCAGGATGAGGAGGATATGGGTGTTGCTGGCGCTGGGGAGGAAATTGACCAGGAGGATTCTGATGGTGAGGTGGTTTGTTTAAGTCAGGCACCCGGGGAGACACCTGTTGTCCGTGGGAGGAATATGGCCGTTGACATGCCAGGTGAAAATACCAAAAAAATCAGCTCTTCGGTGTGGAGGTATTTCACCAGAAATGCGGACAACAGGTGTCAAGCCGTGTGTTCCCTTTGTCAAGCTGTAATAAGTAGGGGTAAGGACGTTAACCACCTCGGAACATCCTCCCTTATACGTCACCTGCAGCGCATTCATAATAAGTCAGTGACAAGTTCAAAAACTTTGGGTGACAGCGGAAGCAGTCCACTGACCAGTAAATCCCTTCCTCTTGTAACCAAGCTCACGCAAACCACCCCACCAACTCCCTCAGTGTCAATTTCCTCCTTCCCCAGGAATGCCAATAGTCCTGCAGGCCATGTCACTGGCAATTCTGACGAGTCCTCTCCTGCCTGGGATTCCTCCGATGCATCCTTGCGTGTAACGCCTACTGCTGCTGGCGCTGCTGTTGTTGCCGCTGGGAGTCGATGGTCATCCCAGAGGGGAAGTCGTAAGCCCACTTGTACTACTTCCAGTAAGCAATTGACTGTTCAACAGTCCTTTGCGAGGAAGATGAAATATCACAGCAGTCATCCTACTGCAAAGCGGATAACTGAGGCCTTGACAACTATGTTGGTGTTAGACGTGCGTCCGGTATCCGCCGTTAGTTCACAGGGAACTAGACAATTTATTGAGGCAGTGTGCCCCCGTTACCAAATACCATCTAGGTTCCACTTCTCTAGGCAGGCGATACCGAGAATGTACACGGACGTCAGAAAAAGACTCACCAGTGTCCTAAAAAATGCAGTTGTACCCAATGTCCACTTAACCACGGACATGTGGACAAGTGGAGCAGGGCAGGGTCAGGACTATATGACTGTGACAGCCCACTGGGTAGATGTATGGACTCCCGCCGCAAGAACAGCAGCGGCGGCACCAGTAGCAGCATCTCGCAAACGCCAACTCTTTCCTAGGCAGGCTACGCTTTGTATCACCGCTTTCCAGAATACGCACACAGCTGAAAACCTCTTACGGCAACTGAGGAAGATCATCGCGGAATGGCTTACCCCAATTGGACTCTCCTGTGGATTTGTGGCATCGGACAACGCCAGCAATATTGTGTGTGCATTAAATATGGGCAAATTCCAGCACGTCCCATGTTTTGCACATACCTTGAATTTGGTGGTGCAGAATTTTTTAAAAAACGACAGGGGAGTGCAAGAGATGCTGTCGGTGGCCAGAAAAATTGCGGGACACTTTCGGCGTACAGGCACCACGTACAGAAGACTGGAGCACCACCAAAAACTACTGAACCTGCCCTGCCATCATCTGAAGCAAGAAGTGGTAACGAGGTGGAATTCAACCCTCTATATGCTTCAGAGGTTGGAGGAGCAGCAAAAGGCCATTCAAGCCTATACAATTGAGCACGATATAGGAGGTGGAATGCACCTGTCTCAAGTGCAGTGGAGAATGATTTCAACGTTGTGCAAGGTTCTGATGCCCTTTGAACTTGCCACACGTGAAGTCAGTTCAGACACTGCCAGCCTGAGTCAGGTCATTCCCCTCATCAGGCTTTTGCAGAAGAAGCTGGAGGCATTGAAGAAGGAGCTAAAAGGGAGCGATTCCGCTAGGCATGTGGGACTTGTGGATGCAGCCCTTAATTCGCTTAACAAGGATTCACGGGTGGTCAATCTGTTGAAATCAGAGCACTACATTTTGGCCACCGTGCTCGATCCTAGATTTAAAGCCTACCTTGGATCTCTCTTTCCGGCAGACACAAGTCTGCTGGGGTTGAAAGACCTGCTGGTGACAAAATTGTCAAGTCAAGCGGAACGCGACCTGTCAACATCTCCTCCTTCACATTCTCCCG